>NW_023494810.1:13086232-13265983 GCF_904425465.1 Colossoma macropomum
GGGCGAACGCCGGCTCTTTCGGGAGACGCTGTGCGCCGTACGAGAGCCAGCATGGCGAGACGAGGAGCCGGAGGAAGCCGAGGCAGCAGGCGTGTTGGGAACCGCGACGACGAACTTGAGCCTGGGTGCAGGACGCGCGGATCCCTGGGAGGAAAGGTGCTGGCTTTCTCCAAAGAGGTCGTCATCGGAAGCGACAATGTCGAGGTCCATGAGGACGAGATGATAGAAGGTAAGCAGCACGAAGCCGGGTCGGTGCGAAATTTCGTCACGAGTGGGAGGAGTGAAGGAGTGGTATTTATAGGAAGCTGAAATTGGGAAGGAGGAGTTTAGGCGTGGTCTTTCCTCAAACTTCAGTTATGCCATAACTCCATTAAATACCACAGACTTAATTCAACACGTCAAAAACAGAATAAAAGCAATTATAAAAATGCTAAAAATTATAATATATTTGACTTGACACCACATCTGCAACAACACATCACATCCTTCTTCTCATGCGTGTACTGGCCTTGCAAAGCAACTGTAGAACTGCATGGCGTCATGTATTTAGGCAGAAATGTGATTACTGACAGACTCACAGATCCGGAGACCCATTATCAGATTACTTAATTACTTCATAAACAAGTTAAATGATAATCAGACATTTTTTCATCACCAGTACTGACATATTTAAATAATAAAGTAATTTATTATAAAAAATAAATAAATAAACACACTGGCGAAAAACATCGGTTGTGAAAATGACCTGTGATGCTGTCCACCAAGACCTGCCAACGAGGGAGCTCCTGTTCCAGTTGCTTGATCTCCCTCTTCTGGTGCCTATCTGCAACCATCAGCTCTAAAAGGAGAAGGGGAAATGGTCAGGGTCAGCAAGATTAAGAGTTGCTGACTGAATGAATGAAAGAAAGCATGCAGTTTATTAATTTATACTGCTATATTCATACAGTAATGCAAATTAGGGAACAAAACCAAATGGAATAAAACTAGAACTCACCATGCTCCAGTACCTCGTCCCTGCTGTCTCTGATGGTTCCGCATTCAGTCGGATTTTAGTAATGTAACAAACAAACAAATAAACAAACACAATTAGTCAAAGTTCTTTTTAAGTGACTACATCATTGCAGAAAAAAAAACCAAACACACACACACACACACACACACACACTCATGTAAAAGCAAAAGTTTAGGCATTACATATATCCTTACATGTTTTGTGTTTTTTTGTTTTACATGTTTCTGTTGATTTTCTAAGTGAAAATAAGTGAACACATCCTCTACAGCAGGGGTGTCAAACTCAACCCGTGGGCCCCCTGTTTGCTTGAACTAGACACCAGGTATCTTTTCTTTTTATCTAAGCGCCGGCCCATAGATTGTTGTTGGCGGAAGGGGGTCATTGCAGTGCATGCTGGGGACTGTAGGGCATCTCAGGATGAACCGGGCTAATAAAAATAGAAAATTAAAATAATTTCGTGGGTTTGACACATGGGCTCTACAGAGAACACACTTCTGCACATTTTAATGCACAATAGCTGTTTATTTGCTGAATTTAACACACTGGGGGAAAAACATAAAATATGTCCTGTGCAAAGGTTTCATATTTAAGTGTGTTGCCTGTAGAGGACGTTAACTTATTATAACGTTTCTTTCTTTTTTTTTTTTAGGGTTGATTCAACAGCAACAAATTCACTGTTTAATGAATTTTAAATATTTCATTCTGTAGTGTATGCAATTAAGATGTGTCGACTGTATTACTTTAGCTTGGCGTCATCAACCATCTGCTCAGCATCTGAGAAGTTAAGAACCTGGTCTGCTTTGGGAAGGGGTTGAACTGAAAAAAAGAAGCATACCATAATGGGATACGTTAACATCAAGATCAAATGAAAGAATTTGTCTGATATCAGCAGTTTTAACTTAAAGAATATTTTTTTTACCCAGAAAGGTCCACAACAAAATAACCTCACCACTCTGGTCATCCAGTAAGTAGTATTGTTTGAGTAGTTGCCAGTGCACCAGCAAGCTCTTAGCTGTGCGAGATGGGTAGAACACACTGGGGTGCTTGTTCAGCAAGTCCTGGAACACCTCCAGTTTTGGCTGACTGTTCTACTCAAAGTGGGACACATAGACAAAAAACAGTGGTTACTGACCAAACCCACCAGAACCACAAACAGACTCACAAAGAAGTATAAAATGATGAAATACAACGAAAGAATAAACAAAGCACCCACGCTAGAAGTGATAACAGATGTGATGCAACTTGTGAATTGGCATTTAGACAAACATTCTGTACCCTTGGCGAACATATCTGTTCCAGATGAAAAAAATGCTGACTCACTGAACTAATCTTAGCCAGCAGAGCCTCCTCTGCTTGGCTAAACAGAGCTTTGCTCTGTATTGCAGCGATAGCCTCTGGGTGGAGCTGTCTCATGGCCTGCCAAGCCAACCTGTGGAAGAGGAAAGAAAAACAGCATTACAAACAGATACAATGCGGTAAAGATACATGCATTATAGGTGCTTACTTTTGAAATAATATTTTTCTATTCTGACTGCCCTCTATTTTCATGGATTGAGCAGGGCTGGACAACAATATTGTTATTGTAATAAATTATATCAAGTAACAGAAGTTTATTGCCACTTCATAATTAATTCACGTAGAGGATGGCTGCTTCCAGAGGTGGGCAATCTGATCATTCTGATTTTATTGTTCTTGTAATAAATGTAACTTTTACAACACACAATATGTTAATTTCCTGAGAACACTGAGTATTTTCAGTACTTCTAGAACTGCATGTTTCACAATATATATATATATATATATATATATATATATATATATTTTTTTTTTTTTATGTGAAAAAAGATGGTTCTTTAAGGGTTCTTTAGTAAAGAAAATGGTTCTACAAAGAACCATGGACACTTAAAGAGGGTTATGTTATTGTTACAAGCTTAGTATTGTAACAACAGACATCTACTTCACAGTTCTACGAATGCCTTCATGATGCCAAAAAAAAAGTTTAAATCATGCAAAAGGTTCTTTGAGTGTCCATGGTTCTATAAAGACCCATTTTCTGTACTAAAGAACCTTTGAAGAACCATCTTTAAGAGTGCACTACTGTTTCTTTTTTGTCTGTTCCAATATATCAGATGTCAGAAAATGGTGACAATGTATTGTGAATTGTTTTTAAAAGTACTGTGATTATATTTTTGCCATATTACATTTTGCCATAAGTTGAAGTACAACTTAACACAGCAGTAACGCTACTGATTACAGAGGAACACTATGTCCAAAAGCATCCAAACAGCCCTACTAATAAGTGAAATCAGCTTCTTTAAGCTGAACCCATCGCTAATACAGGCATTCACAGTGCGTGTATGATTGCCATAGAAAAGCACTGACCAATAGGGCTCTCTGGAGCAGCTGCACATGAGCCTAATGTTGCTGCTTTGAGGGTGCTGCCAAATTACAAGCAAGTGTAGCCATCTATGTACAGTTTGAGGCTAGTTCTGTGCTCTGACGAAACGCAGGTGAGAAAAGGTCTAATTTTTTTTAAATGTGACCTAGCGTAAAAATATCCCACTAATTTCTCCTTCTCATTTCAAAATCACAGATTTTTAGGTGTAGTTTCAACACGGAGAAGATGCATGGCATAAAAAATGAGGCACATTTTAGCAATCTGATTGTCTGCTGCCCAGCAAAACTCCACTCTCATCTGCATAACACTTTTTAATCCCTCTTTCCGTGTGCTTCGAGCTGCTACCACTTCCACAATGACCCCGCACACAACTGCCGCCTGTCTCCGTAGAAATGAATGAGAGGCAAAACAAAAATTCACTTCACGTCAATGTAAATGCAGTAAAAGGTCACCATGCCCAGTGCAGAGCGTGGGCTACAGTGGTATAGGTCTCCCAGCATTGGTATGTGGAACAGTGGAACTGTGTTCTCTGGAGAGATGGAGCTCCATCCAGTACCTCTGGGATGAGTTTGAGTGATTCAGAACTGAGCATCCAACATCAGCACCTGACCTCACTTATGCTCAATCAAATCCCAACATCTAGTGTAAAGCCTTACCAGAAGAGTAGTAGCTGTTAATGCAGCAAGTGGGACATATTATTATTCATACCCTTGCTTTTGAAAAGAGATGTTTAGTAAGCACACGTGGATGTAATGGTCAGGTGTCCACACACTTCTAGATAATTCATCTATTTAATGAACAAACCTGACTAGAAGAGGGTAGCAAAACATTTTAGCTTGGCAAGAATATAACATTAGAGATTCATTTTCAAGCTGTTGATAACACCACTTACTTTGAAATGACAGGGTCGTACAGCAAAGCATACCACCGGTCCTGAATCTCTCTAAGCGTGAAACGACAGCTGAACTTCACTCCAAGGTGAACGGAGGTGAGGTCAGTAGTCTGAACACAATAACACATCACATGAATGTGTGGTACATGTGCAGGCAACATAACAATATGCATCATTTCTTAATTACAACATGTTATACTGCAGGGGGCCACATGTGGTCCCACACTTCAAGCCCTCACTCTCACAACTACATAACTTACAAAAACACTACAAAAGGTTTGAAATAACCATTCAAAAGTTTGTTTTCATTAATATAAAAGCAATGTTGTTGAAGACACGTGCATGGTTTTATTCTGATATTACTTTAGCACTTTATATGCTTCTAATTACTAATTAGAACGTGCCAATTTTTACATAGCTGTAGATAATTTAAGACATATTGCCAGATGTGCCTAGAATGAGGAGCAGAGCTATAGTTGACTGCATAATAATAGAGTTGTGTAAGACTGAGAATTATGTTACAATGAAGTCACCATCCAGCATGTCTCGTATTTGAAAAGTGGTGATCAAACCTCAGGCAGATAATGCATCAAGAAATTACAGTAAAAACTAACAGTATGTAATTTATAATTTTCTAACTTCCAAAAGAAAAGTTGGGATGCTGTGCAAAATGTAAACAAGAACAAAATACAATGACATGCTAATCATTTAAACCCTATATTTAATTGAACATACTGCAAAGACAACATATCAAGTGTTGAACAAACAGAAACTTGAAAAGAAGAAACACTTGGAGAAACTTGAAACTGCAAAAATTCGTTTTTTGAAAAATATATGGCCATTTTGAATTTGATGCCAGCAACACAATTTAAAGAAGCTGAGACAAGGCATTAAAGCACTGGTTAAGTCAAGTCAAGTCAAATTTATTTATATAGCACCTTTTACAAGAGATGTTGTCACAAAGCAGCTTTACAGAGAATCCGGGTCCAAGCCCCCAAGTGAGCAAGCCTTGGCGACAGTGGCAAGGAAAAACTCCCTCAAAAGGAGGAAGAAACCTTGAGAGGAACCAGACTCAAAAGGGGAGCCCATCCTCCTCTGGTCGACACCGGATAACAGCACAGACACAAAACAGTATAAGTGGATACAGTTTTACACCACTGTGCAGTGCGCCGGCCGCAGCTATGTAATGCTAAAAAAATTCCTAGTGGTTAATTGGCAACAGGTCGATAACATGACTAGGTAAAAAAGAGCATCCCAGAGAGGCTGAGTCTTTCAGAAGTAAAGATCAGGAGGGGTTCAGCACTCTGTGAAAGACTGCACAGGCAAATTAAAAAATAAAGTTTCTCAACATAAAATAGCATGAAACTTGGGGACGTCATTAAAAGATTCAGAGAATCGAGATATATCTCTGTATGCAAGGGACAAGGCCAAAAACCAATACTGGCTGGCTGTAATGCAGCACAGCATTAAAAATAGACACAATTCTGTAGTAGAAATCTAAAACTCAAACATGCAAACAAAAAAACAAACAAACAAAAAAACAAAAAACCACTGAGCCCGAGCTCATTTAAGATAGACTGAGGTGAAGTGGAAAAGTGTCCTGTGGTTTGACAAATGAAAATTCTAAATTCTTTTTGGAAACAATGGACATTGCATCCTCCAGGCTAAAGACCACCTGGCTTGTTATCAGCGCATAGGTCAAAAGCCAGCATCCGTGACGGTATGTGGCTACATTAGTGCACATGGCATGGGTCACTTGCACATCTGTGAGGGCACCATTAATGCTGAACGAAATATATATACAGGTTTTGGAAACATATTGCTGCTGTCGGAATAAAGCTTTGTATCTCCATTTTTGTTGTTTTTCTGACATAATTTGAAAATACCTGTTGGCCTTTACATTATGTGTAAATTTCATGATGAGTGGACCGAAAGAAACGACCCAAAATTCTGGTTTCATTGACTTACATTAAAAGAAAGGTATGTTTTTTCTTTCTCCTGTAAAGTTCAAGGTACAAGGATTTGTTTCAACAGCAGCGATATGCTGCCATCTAGACTATCTCAGCAAGACAATGGCAAACCACATTCTGCATGTATAACAAAAGCATGGCTCCAAAGTAAAAGAGTCTGGGTGCTAAACTGTCCGGCCAGCAGTCCAGACCTGTCATCCACTAAAAACATTTGCAACATTATGAAACAATACATATGGGCCTATATTTTTAAAAAAGGAGGAAAAAAAAAACATAAGATTCTCAGTTTTTCATTTGGTATTTGCTGCATTTGTTTTAATTTACAATTTTATTTGCACAGCGTCCCAACTTTTTTGGAAACATTATTTCAATCTACACTGATAAGTTATAACAGTTATTTCTCAAAACTGAGATTTGAGAAAAACGGAGAAACATGTGAACACCTTAACTTTTAAAACTCTTAAGATAAGTTTAATTAATGTATTCTCCGTATTCACTGACTACTTTTTAATTTTTTTACAAGCAATTACACCTCCAATCGACCAAAAAAAATGCAATAATAGACTATTTAACCCTTTACACTGCAAATCCCCTGGCGACATGCAAAAGAGGTTCTAACCTGTAATACTGCGTTAATAAGCAACAGGTCATCAGTGGGTTTCCAGCGGCCAAGGTCTTTAGTGATCTGCAGTGGCTGCTTGCTCTTCTTCACTCTTTTGGTAATCGGAGAAGGGGCGATTACCATCGTAGGTGGAGGAGTTAAGGAAGCGGCGGACTTTGAAATCTGTGACAAGAAATACAAGGAATACACAAAGAGAAATACATTTTTACTGATCATTTGCTTATAAACTCTGAACGATTTGGGGAAAATACCTAATTGTGATTTTTCTGGCTAATATTTTGGCTGCAATCTTAATTGCGTTGATTTTTTGTAAATTAAGGTTCAGGCTTTTTTTTTGCCAAGCAGACCAGAAAATCCACTTTTTCTAGCTTGAAGCTTGACCCCTGAATGTAGTGTGCCAAACTGCCAGTAAGTTGTGGTTGTGAAGTCACAATGCATGGAGGTTTGGTCACCTCTGACAGATCTAACGCATCTACATGTTTTTTAAAAGCTTTGTGTTATTAGGTTAAATTTCCCCACTTAAGAAAACCTTTTGATAAAGTAGGCTATAACTTTAAAAGGAAATTGCATTCCCTTAAATTGCGATTTCGATGTAAAAATGATGAATCCTTAAGCTTTATATAACAATAGATAACATTATCACTCACGTTGCTAGTTATCTTGATCATTGATCATGAATCATATACAGTTGCATGCAAATGTCTGAATACTGCCGGACAAATTACATGTTATGTTGATAAGTGAAAATAAGTCAACACATCCACTACAAGGTACAAATTTAAATATGACATGTTTGGCAAATTGTAGCACAAAAGGTCTATTATCTGACGAGTTTAACATACTGGAAAAAATTTAATCTAAAATGTGCCATAAGCTTTGTACAGGCCATATTTTATGCTTCCCCAAATATGTTAAATTAATAAACAGTAACTGTGCATTAAAATGGGCAGAAGTGAGTTTCCCATAGAGAATGTGTTAACTTGTTTTCACTTAGAAAATCAACAAAATGTGCAATTTGAGCAGGGAACCTAAACATCTGCATAAGACTGCATTTTGGCTTTTGTTAACCCTTTTTTTTGTATGAGGATTTCTATACCCTGATCTGCTGTTTAAAAAAAAGCTCTCTTCTTTCATAAAGTCAGGACAGCATTTTTTTTTATTTATACTGCTTACCTTCTTTTTCTCATTGGATGACGGCTCAGTTCCAGGGCATCTGATTGGCTCAATGACAGGCTGTCCCTTTACCCTGCTTGAGGATTTAGCCAGGCTGCTCTCAACCAGTTCATCGTCAAACTTTTTTCTCTTGATCGATCTGGAAAAGACAACAAAGGAGTTGTATTAATACAAGGGTTCAAACTGCTTGATAACCTTTACAATGTGTGAGTGATTTAGCAACATTGATTACAGCTTATTTCATCTTCTTCAGTCATTGTAAATAAATGTTGCATAATTTAACCGCAGTTCAATACTCTTTCAGTAATACAATGTGGCAGTCTAACTTTCAACATTTACAATACTTTCTCTTTACTTAAATAAGGTGGCACAGGTTGAAATTTTATTCATCTTATTTAAAATAAAGGTCCAAATAGGGTTAAATCCACAGAAGAACCACTTTTGCTCACATACAGAAGCTTTACATTAATGGTAAATTAGAAATAGGGGCATGAAGAATCTCCACATAATGTAATAATGACTTTATTTAGAGAGCACAAGTGGCAGCTCAAACTGCTTTATAGATAGGTGACCAGGTTGATCTATTGTAAGAATTTTCTACCACTTTAATTATGTTCTATTTTATATGTATTTTAATGAATGTGTAGGGTAGGAACTAGTTTTCTAGAGTTAGACTGTCCTCTGTTATAGTTAATGTTCAGCAACAGCAATATGAGGGAAAAGTGTAACAAATAAATGTTAAGAGAATGAATTTAAAATCATAAGAAATTAAATTAAAAGATTAATTCCAAAAAGAGATGAAGAATTTTAAGAAGTTAAATTAGCGTGCGCCAAGCCTGACTTGTCTCATAAAAGTAAATGTTCTTAGCCAATTAAAAGGTCTTTGCCTGGAACTGTATGTCCAAGAACCATTTAGCAACCTCTATTTACTATATAAGTCTACAGGAGAAACAACTGAACAATGCGATACTACGTTTAAGCAAATGGAATGAAAGACGACATACCTGGAAGAACTCCTCCTTTTAGGAACCAGCCCGCCGCCACTGAATGCCTGAGCCGCCGTTCTTTTCACATCCTTCACACCTGTTGACTCCTCATCTTCAGATCTGTTCTGTGCCATCATACTTCCAACAGATGCCCCTCCAACCATTGCAGAGGCAATGTCTGCCTTCACATCTGAATACAGATGAAGAACCAGGTCAAACATCATTGACAAGCAATATTAAACAAAAAGAGTGTAGCATTAACATTTTTTATTCTATTGAATCTGCAAAGCCACTGGACATGAATTACACTGATTTTTAAAAATTCCACTGCATAATTTAATTTCAGAATTAAATGGTCAAGATGTAAACAAAGTCATTCTCTGTGATTTGATGAGAAAAAATCTCCCTCACAATAAGTCATTAAATTAATGGTTATAAATAAACTGACTGAAGGAAGGAAAGGAAGGAAGGGAGGGAGAGAAGGAAGGTCAGGAAGGAAGGGAGGGAGAGAAGGAAGGAAAGGAAAGAAGGGAGGGAGGGAGGGAGGGAGAGGGAAGGAAAGGAAGGGAGTGACGGACGAAAGGAAGGGAGGAAGGAAAGAAGGAAAGAACGGAAGGAGGGAAGGGAGGGACGGAAGGAAGAAAGCAAGGGAGGGAGGAACAGAAGGAAGTAAGGGAGGGACAGAAGGAAGATGTGGAAGGAAGGAAGGAAGCAAGGAAGCAAGGGAGGGAGGAACAGGAGGAAGGAAGGGAGGGAGGAACGGAAGGAAGGAAGGGGGAAGGAAGGAAGGAAAGAACGGAAGGAAGGAAGAGAGGAAGGGATGGTAGGAGGGGAGGGACGGAAGGAAGAAAGCAAGGGTGGGAGGAACACAAGGAAGGAAGGGAGGGACGGAAGGGAGGGGTGGAAGGAAGGAAGGAAGGAAGCAAGGAAGGAAGGGAGGAAGGGACGAAAGGAATCAATCAATCAATCAATCAATCAATCCTGACTTACCTTTGTCCATGACTCTGTTTCAGTTCTGGTTCTAATATCAGCCAAGCATTATTTTCAGAGAGCAGATTTTCAACCAGTACAGCCTCTGCTACACCTTTAAATCTGAAAACACAGTTACAGGAAATGTTAGCTTACAAAATGGCATAGCACCAAAACAAATGTAAGAAATATCATTATTAGTCCTGGGCAGTATAGATAAAATCCAACACCGCAATATTTTCAAATTTGTCACAGTATCTGATCATACTTCTGGTGGCATTAATTAGAAATAATGAACTCGTGCTTCCTGAGCGCTGCTACTCTACATTCTATAGGAGAATTCCACAGAATTTTCAACATTTAAGCACAATTCAACAACTAAGAAGTTCTAGAGAAACTTACTGAGAATCATTCACAGTGGTGGTGAGAGGAACCAGACGCCTTCCACTATAAGCTCCCGGAAAAAGTTATTACATTAAATAATTACAAATACGCTGCCTGATGCCTGAGACATTGTTTTATGATAGGTTTGAGAAAGTACTGGCCTTCAATGTATTTTAAGAGGCATTCATGAGGTAGAATCAGGATCATCAAAACAGTCCCGAAAGATTATTTTTTCAGATTTATCACTACTATACCATTGTCAAAATAATGTTTAAAAACTGAGAGGTTCACTGGTGGTTTTGGATAGTAAATAAAATGTCTATATTTGTGTTGTAGTCATGGTGACCCCTGGTTCCTATCACCTCCACTGTAAAGAAATTTGAGTCTCTACAATCAATCAATTCACACCAAATCACTCTGCATGACTCTGTTTACATTTTCCCAAAATGTAATTATTCTGATATTCTGAAAAACTGGTGGAATTCCCCTTCGAAGAATGTCTTACAAACATGACACAGCTTGTTCTGACTTCGCTGTACTTATACAGTATTTATTTCTGGGAGACACTAATCCTGGCATACATGGTAGCTGTGTATGTGTGTGTGTTATTTAAACACAGACCAGCACCAACATTACTATTAAAAAAAGACTTAAGTTTCAATGATTGTCATATATATTCAGGACCCTGTCAAAACGTGAGGAAAATAAAGATTTAACTGAAGGACAATGAGAGGAACATTGTCATCTATAAGCTTCGTACTTTTGGGCTCAGATATCTGAAATACCTGATTCCTGAGTGGGCGTGTTTATCTAAAAAAAAACAATGAAATGTCATTGTTTTAACATTACACGACGAAAATATTCACTGAAATGCATTAAAACCCTTATATTACAGACAACCGAACATAACTAAACTCAATGAATTGCTTATAATGACTAAACTGTCAGAGAACGACTTTAGACAGTTAACCTAGCTACTTAGCTAACCTAGCTAACGCTGCTAGCCTGTCAAATCATTGTGGCCGGAGGCTACGTTATCATTATTCACCGCTATCAGCAGCTACAATACCCGAAGGACGACGCGAATATATAAAATACATACTGTGATACATACGAGGACGTACCGCGCTGTCAGTGTGTCTGTTCACTGAGAGGTTTTATGCGGGGAGATAGCCAGTTAGCTCTTAGCAGCCAACCTTTGTTTAAACAAAACAAAACGGCAGCTAATGCTAACGTTAACCAGCTAGAGCGAAAAAAAAGCAAACACGCAGCTTAATATCCGAATTACCTCAGCCTGAATAAGCATTACTCCAGCTTGAGGCGTGTTTGAAGTCACTCCGTCCTTTCAGAGAAGTGTAGAAATTTACTTCTACAATAATTTTTGTTTTTTTACTAACAAGCCGAGCCACACACTGGAGCGCTTCCGGGTAAAAACCGCTGTCGACGTTAGCGACCCTTAAAATTAAAGCGCCGCCCAGAGGACGAGCTCGTATACAGTACGTTTGCATTTAGTACTTTCAAAGGGAAATTTGACCGATTTCTCGAAATCTCTGCATAGCTAGTAATCTGATGGCGTTAAATAGTTAAATGTACGGAGCCCCTAAGGGGCCGTGGTTAAAAAAAGTTAATGACGTTGAGTTCCCTCGCAAATGTTTTGCGTTCTCTTGCAAACAAAAAATTTCCCTCGCAAATGTTTTGCATTACGATGCAACGGTTTGCATTCGCTTGCAAAAGCTGTGCTTTGCTTAAGCTCAGACATGAAGCAGCTCACTGAATTTTACATTGATCTTGGATTGAAATATAAAGACGCTTCTCAAAATCAAACATGATTATGCTCTTAGTGAGCGCAACTGAAACTGAGATCGAGTTTCCTCGTACAGTAAAAGCTACATTTACAGAGATTACAGAGAACTATTGCTGAATAAACTAAGCAGATTGGCGAAACTGGGAAAACAGCTTTTAATGTTAGCTATGCTAAAAACAAAGCTCTAATGTAGGCAACGTCATTGGGCACCTCTGGTCTTACGTTTGCTTGCTGTCTGACGAGCTTATATTTTGCGAGGGAATGCAAAACATCAGTAACTTTTTTTTTAACCACGGCCCCTTAGGGGCTTCTTATGAATGTACTTAACTATATGTACTTAAGTAAAATATTGATGGATTTGTAGTCTGCTGAGTGTTTCCAAATCATTATACTTTTACTTCTACTCAAGTATATTAGTGAGTAAAGCAACCTGGTTTTTACTCAGTTACATTTATCTGTTCATATTTAGTGTTTAATTTCATTGTTTTGTTGGTAAAAACATCTGCACTGTTTTGTGTTTAGTCACATCTCTGACTCTGAGCTTTAGCATCTCATTTGGGACTGAAATAATCCAAAAAAGAGAAAAAACTTCAGTTCCTGTGTGGATAGATGCTGGATTTTCTAAGACGTGCGACTGCAGTGCTATGCGTTACTCAGTATTTAAGCAGTTTTTTTAACCTGATACTTTTGTACTTTAACTCAGATTCTTATATTTGAAGGTACTTTTACTTTTACTTGTGTCATTATTTCACCCAAGTGTCAGTTCTTTTACTTGAGTATTGATTTAGGCTACTCCACCCACATCTGCAAATAATTATTCAAATTAATGCAAATTTTATTTAAATTAATCCACAGTGGTTTGATGTGAAATTCTAGCAAAACTCACAGAGTCAGAATAGTTCACAGTGGTGCTGACAGGAACCAGACGTCCACTTCTAAAAGCTCCCTCACAGAAAGTTATTACATGGAATGGTTAAGGCCTAAAACATGTTTTTAAAATCCATTCACCACCCAGAGTATTGTCCTGCATACAAGGTCTAACCTAATCTAATCTCCTCCAAGAGACTGTAAATGCACATAGGCTTTTATTTGGAAGACAAAAATTACAAACAACTGAGAGAAAAAAAATGACTAGGTCTAAAATAAAAATATTTATTTGAAAATATTGTTGCTGACACTGTGCTAGTTTGGTTACAGCCGTATAACCAGCTTTATTCATGACGTTGTTAAAATTATTTACTAAACATATTTACAAAGGATACCTAAAGACCGAAAAATTAGTAAACTGGACGAAGTGTAAAACGAGTGATTAAAAGTGTTCTGCTAAACTACCAGTGGGCCACCCTGCAAAATGCTGAGCAAAAAGCCAGTGGGCCACCAGCTTTGCTGTCAGGGGGCCAACATAGAGCAGAAATACTATAAGTATTAATTTAAAATCATTTAGGAAATAAATACCAAATAGATGTGGAGTTTTAATTAAACAGTTAAAAAGCTGCGTTTTCAGATCATTGCAGTGATCAACTCTGCTGAACAAACAGCAGCAACAAGTTTCTGAACTTTGTATGAACTTTGAACGTGATGTGGGATAAAACAGAGCTCAGAGTCACACCCAGGTTTCCTACTTCAGGTTTGGTATATGAGCTTACGGAGCCGAGCTTCTCATAAAATGGCTTTCTCTGAGTTTTCATACCAAGAATCAATAATTCAGTTTGTTCTTGATTTAGTTGTAAAAAATCTTCATCCACTAAAATATATCTGACACACAGCTGGTCAGCCTGTTAACAGAGTCTTGATTTTTAGAGGGAATGGAAATGTATAATTTGTGTGTCATCAGCATACACTATAAAAAACTATAAAAAGTGTTATCACCTAGAGGTAATATAGAGAAAGAGAAAAGCAAAGGAACTAATACTAAACCTTGTGGGACTCCACAAGATATGTCAAACAATCCATTTGAAAATTCATAGACCTCTGAAGAGTTCAACGCCTCTAAAAGCTTCCTCACATAAAGTTATTACAAGAATTGGTTATAATTGTGCTGCTTGATGTCTGAGACAATTTTTTGGATAATTTTGAAAAAATTTTCTCCTAAAATGTATTTTTTAAATGCATTCAAAGTGGAGGGGTCCTTGCAGGGTATTGTAAGGCAGAATAGTCCCCAAACTTATTTTTAAAAATTTATCACTATTTTTCCATCAACAACATTCCACATAAAAACTCACACGACACATATAGGTTCACTGGTGGCTTTGTATTGTAAATAAAGTGGCTATATGTGTGTTGTAGTCATGGCAGAACAATTCATGGAATTAAAGTGCCACCCAGAGGATTTTTGCACACCTCATACTGCTAACCAGGGCTGAATGGATCTTGACCCTGAATTTCCTTTTGAGAATCTATCCTTAGATAAAGAAAACATTGATATCAGAGGTGGGTAGAGTAGTCTAAGTCAATACTCAAGTAAAAGGATTGATACTTGGGTAAAATAATGGTACAAGGAAAAATAAAGTTACTTTCCCAAAAAAAGAAATTGAATAGAAATATGAAAGTATCAAGTCAAAAAATACTCATTGAGTAACTTATAGAACTGCAGTGGAACTTCTTAGTAAGTCCAGCATCAGTCAGCACAGGAACTGAAGATTGTTACACTATATTCTTCTGTTTTTGAGATTCTTTTGGTCTAAAATAAAATGCTAAAGCTCTAACGTGAGAGGAGTGACCAACCACAAAGCAGAACAGGTGTCATCACCAACAAAACAATGAAATTAAACACAAAAAGGAATTAGTGACAATATATGAATGGCAAAAATGTAATTGAGTAAAAAGTACAGTCCTTTACCGACAATATACTTGAGTAGGAGTAAAAGTATTATGATTTGAAAAAAACTCAGGTAGAGTACAAATCCATCCTTATTTTACTGAAGTATATGTACTTGTGTAAATGTAACTAGTTAGTAAGCTCCTCTGCTAGTATAACTAGTGTTTTTCTTAACCAGTAATTTTCATATGTATCATAATGTATGTGTAGAATAGGAACTAGTTTTCTTTTCGCCCTTTTTCTCCGCTCCTCGTACACATAGGTCATATATTAAGCTTTGGGAAGACGTAAGACATAAGTGGATATGGCCTGTCAACTGAAAACATGCTTTTTTTCAGGAAAACAGTCTTTATAACTTGTCTTTTTCACTAAAAGAGTGAGTTATTGAAAAAATATTACACAATAAAAGTCCTTATGGAAGCAGGTAGGTGCTTGCTGGCTGTATTCTTATATGCAGTATTTATGATCAAGAATTACAGTAAAGCAGGTGATGAGAGCCAAAATAACACTGAGGATTTTGCATTAATTTTTGTATTAATTTGAATAACTAATTTTTTATAAAAACATTTTATCAGAAGAATTAAATAAACAAAACCCCCCAAAATCCCCCCAAAAACATATTATCAGAAGAATTAAATGAACAACCCCCCCCCATAAAACTGCCAACCAGTAACAGAAAGGAACAGCATGAAATAACTAAAAATTACAGCAGAGTTTTTCCCATGTGCTTTACATAAAATGTGTTTTGCACACACACACACGTTTTTGACCTGATTTGTTTTTTGACTCCGTTTTTGCCTAGCCCTTTTTGTACTTGCCTTTTCTCGTTTTTGACTCTGATTGTGTTTTTTGACCTGATAATATACATTTTTTTTCTAAAGTAGTAGATGAATTGAATCTTAATTATTCCCATGTAGGTATTATATGGTGGATGAACAGTTTGGCTGTGTGTCTGTGAGTGGCCTTGAGGTGTCGGCTGTGAGTTGGTGGGACACACACATACAGCTGAAGTCTTTTTATATCATCAGAACATTAAAATTATCACGGGAAAGGAGGAAAAGTACATATGTAGCAGCAATAAATTAAAAACATATCAATCGAAATGTAACAGATGAAGAAAATAAAGCTTGAAGGTTTGGGCCTGAGAGCAGCCTTGGCCTTCAACATTTAAAAAAATATTTTACTCCGTGGTTTGGAAATAAGGGTGGCGAAAATAGCTGTGACTTATGGAGAGAATGGTGTGCAAATCAAAAGTTTGAAATATATGGAAAGGACAAGGAGGAGCCAGGTGTTGACCCCTCCTGGCCCAAAAAGAGTATAAAAAGCGTGGATTTTTGTGGGTTTGTCAGTTGTGCCCAGGCCTACTCTAGATTAACGCTTGATGCTGGAAAGCCTTAATCCTCAGTGAAAGAATTGTGCTATTTCTTGCCAGTCCTGTTTTATTTTTTGTTCTGTGTCGAGAGCAAAGCTATGGAGATTTTTTTTCCACGACAGTCTCTTTTGGCTTATGTTCGTTCTCCCTTTGTTTTGACCGTCGCCTGTTTAATTACTACAAGTTTGGATCTCCCTTTTTTCATTAAAATCTCAAAACTGGTTTTTATCCACGCTGAACATGTACAGTATTTCTAATTTGAATTTTTATAGGGCCCTTGGCTCACGGGGGCCCTAGGCGGCTGCCTACGGCAAAGACATCACCTGACAGCATTCATTTGCCAACACATCTGCATGTTTTTTACTTAATGTAAATAATGAGTAGCGATCTCTCTGGCGACACTGGCTGTACTCCAAGAACCAGAAGCATAATAAGACCTAATATAAGTAGAACAGAACTAGAATATAGTTGGATATGTGGGAGCTGTTTGTCACACGTTTTCCATTGAGCATGTAAAAATCTGCTACCATGTGGAACAGCAAGTGCTCCTTATCGCCTGTTCTTCCTCGAGGATGTTTCATTCACACAGTATCATATCCAGTGAATCAAAACTGAAATGCTTGTAGCTTTAGTAGACTCATATGCTTTAGGTGTTTGTCAAAAATCATCTGTAACGACCTGTATGCACAAAGATGATTGACATATAGAGTGCTTCTAAAGCCATTCAAACAGATCAGGAGTGAATTTTGCAGTGCACCATTGCAAACTGCAAAAGTTGCACTTCAATTATCTGCTTCAAATAAGCAGATGTTTATTTGAAAATGGGTGACCAGATCTTATCTTATCTGTCCAAAAGTACATCATGCTACAAACCTGATTCCAAAAAAGTTGGGACAGTGTATGGAATGCTAATAAAAACAGAAAGTGATTGGTAAACTAGTAGTGATTAGTAAATTTTGTTTAGCATGCATTGAATTGAAAACAGCACAAAAATGTGATGTTTATTGTTTTTTTTTATGAACATTGTGTTTTTTGTAAATATTTGCTCATTCCAAATTTGATGTCTGCCAGAAATTGCAAAAAGTTGGGACGGGAGCATGTTTACCAGAGTGCTCCATCACCTTTTTCTTTGAACAACACTTAACAATCACTTGAGGACTGAAGACACAAACTGATCCAGTTTTTGAAGCGTAATTTTTTGCCATTCATCTGTTATGCAGGTCTTCAACTGTGCAACCATACGGAGCTCTCATTGTAGTATTGTAGTGTAGAGCTACACATTTTGATTGAAAGACAGGTCTGGACTGCAGGCAGGTCATAGAACAATCTTAACCTGCATTTGTGGATGCAACAATGAACTGTGATTATGGACATCGCATTTCCATCACAGGAGCATGCTGATTTTTAATTCAGTGCCTTCTGAGGAATCAAAGGTCACAGGCATTCACTTGTGTTGTTGGCCTTGCTCTTTACACATAGAGCTTTTTCCAGACTGCCTGGATCTTTTGAAGATATTATACACTGTGATATGATGTGATGAGGGTGAAATACCCAAAAATCCCAAACTGTTGGATTTTTTGCTCCTGCATTTTTGGCAAAGTGGTGAGCCTCGACCCATCTTTGTACATAAAGGACTCGGCCTTTCCTGGATGCTGCTTATATCCAAGCATGATTGCATCACTTGCTTAAGGTGTTTTTGAACATTTTATAATGCTCCTCATCTTAAATTGACCCTGTCCCAACTTTTTCGGAATGTGTCGCAGGTATCAATTTCAGATTTAATGTATATTTAAAGAGAAATGATGCTGCCAAGATAAAACACTATGTATTTTGTCTTTGTACTGTTTTTGTTCAAATACAGGTCACAGTATATTTATAAATCATTGCTTTCCAGCTTAAAGAAGAATGCCAATGAGTTTTCTAAATGTCTGCATATTTAAATTGTTAAGATGTAACCAGAGTCATTCAGAGTGGTTTGGTGTGAAATGCTCTGTTCTAGAGAAATTACTGACTCAGAATTGTTCACAGTCTCTATATGCGCATGCACAGTTAAATAAGTTGTGAACTGTGGATTGCCAAACCATTTGACCAGTTATCATGGCGAGCTCCTCCTTAAATACACATGCCCTCAGATGCTCTTAGATCCATCCAACCTAAACTGAGGTCATCAAGCTGCATGCAGTATAGGTTTTGTGGCACTTGGAGTGGAGTGTCAGCCTGAGAGAGGCTCTGAGAAAAATGTAAATAAGAAGTTACAGATCTGAAGATAATGTGGGGAGTATTGTCGAACCTGTGTCAGACGCAGTATAAATGCTTTTGCCTGTTTGCTTGGAGAGTGACTTCCAGCAGAAGGACCTGAATGAACTGTAGGCACACCGGTAAGATATCTGGACTGTTTATTCTGGTCAGATATTAAGCATTGTGAAGACATATGTAGGATGATGGATCTAGGCTTAAAACTGAAAGTAAATTTTTTTCTTGAATCTTTTTAAACTAAATGTTTTTCCTAATAGATTAATATTTGAAAACGAATATTTTAATTAAATGAATAGATCACTATTTTTAAAAAAGACCTTATGGAAGCAGAATGAAGTAGTTTACTCAAAGCAGATGCTTAGTACAGAATATACTCCTATGTACAGTATTTCTGTCATAATTACTGTAATACACTGACAGCAGGTTTTTACACAGAAATGTCTTAAAGAGTCACTCCACCTATTCAAAATTGTGGCATAATTCAATTCAGGAAACAATTCATTCAGAGTGGTTTGGTGTGAAATTCTCCGTTCTAGAGAAACGTATCGAGTCAGAATTGTTCACAGTGGTGGTGATAGGAACCAGATGTTCACCTCTAAAAGCTCCCTCACAGAAAGTTATTACATGAAATGGTTATGAGTACACTGCCTGATGTCTGAGACATTACAATAGTTTAGTCCTAAAACATATTTTCTTAATTCTATTCATGACAGAAAGGTACTTGCAGGGCATTATAAGGCAAAATAGCCCCCCAAAAACATATGTTTTTCAGATGTTCCACTATTTTATTATCATAAGCTTTACATATAAACACTCAGACTTCCCCTTAATGTTGTGTTTTAACTTTTAGCTAGTTATCCTAAATGTGGTTGTATTTTTGATTTTCTGGTCCACCATAGAAAAAGGTTGAAAACCTGTACCTGTCAATATAGAGTGCAAATCAAAGGAATTGTTCACAGTGGTGGTGATAGGAACCAGTCGGTTAAAATAATTTTTTGAAAAGTCAGCAGAAATCCCCATTAATTTTATTCTTGTGATGTTTAAAATACTGTACAATTTATTCTGCTAAATTTCCTTTGGGGTCAATAAAGTATCTATCTATCTATCTATCTATCTATCTATCTATCTATCTATCTATCTGTCTATCTATCTGTCTACCTATCTATCTATCTATCTATCTATCTATCTATCTATCTATCTGTACTCATCTACTGATGAGTACAGATCTCACCAGCTCTTTCTAAGAAGTCATATTGGCTGTGTTCCAAGAACCAGAAGCAGAACAAGATAAAGAAGGACAGAACTAGACCAAAGACTCCTGTACCATTCACATTTGAAAAAAGATGGTTCTTCCAGGGTTCTTTCGTAAATAAAATGGTTCTATATAGAACCATAAACACTCAAACAACCCTTTGCATGAATAAAGCGTTCTTTGCATCATGAAAGAGCTCTTCAAATTGATGGAGAATGCACCGCAGATGGTTCTATATAGAACCTTTTTGAAAAGGGTTCCTCACAGCACCAAAAGGGTGTGACACAGTAGAAGAAACTTTTTGGTGCTATAAAGAACCCTTGAAGAACCATCTTTTTTAAGAGTGCACACAGAAAACATAGCTTCCTAGATCCTACACGGAGAACAGAGATTAGATTAGATTAGATTCAACTTGTCGATGTGAAGAGTACAGGTCAATGAAATGCAGTAAACAGGAGGTGATAAGCATGAATTGTTCACAAGTATTACAATAGAAGTTATATACCAATATGTATGTTATGTAGATATGAAAGTGGGGAAATGTATATCCATATACATTAGAGGCTAAAGGGGCTAAAGGGGTTTAAAGCCTAAAAAACCCACACTTCAGCTCTACACTCTCATAATTGCAGAATATAATCATTAGTTTCACAGTAGTTACTGAATAATTTATAATTATATATAGTGGAATTCCACTGATTTTTCAGAAAGACTTTATAAGCTTTGTGTAAGTCATTTCAGTGAGGTTAACTTAAAGAGGAATTCCACTGATTTAAAATTTCTGCATATTTCAGTGTTTGAGATGTACAGAGTGATTCAGAGTGGTTTGGTGTGAAATGGTTCAGATTTCTTTACAGTGGTGGTGATAGGAACCAGGGGTCAACATGACTACAACACAGATATAGCTATTTTATTTGCTATCCAAAACCACGAGTGAACCTACACGTGTCTTCTGATTATTTATATGGAATGTTAATGATGGTAAAATAGTGGAAAATCAGAAAAAAATGCATTCTCTTTTTTCTCATTTTTAAAAGCACTAAACCCTTCAGTCGTCTGGTTCTTATTACCAACACTGTGACTCATTAAGTTTCTCCAGAATGCTGCATTTCAGCAAACCACTCTAAATGACTTTGTGTATATCTTAATGATTTACCAATGCCAAAATTCAGAAAAATCGGTTGATTTCCTCTTTGAGTCTTAAGATGAATAACTGATGAATAAAACAGCAGTTATGTCTTTCTGTCTTCTTTCAAACTGCATGATGGTGTCCTCTAAAAAGGGTGGGCCATGGCTGAGCTATTGATAGTGAACACTTTGGAATTTTTTGATGAGTACCTGTTCTCTCAAGGTCAGATGAGGTGGAGAGTGACCGATAGAATGGTTCGCTTGCTGACCGCCACGCCTTCTCGTGCTTTGATGGACGAGCAGATTGTTCTGAAGGGCCATTACCTGCCCTGCAACTCACCTGTAACCTTTCGAGCACGGATGCGCTGTGAAAACGGAAACTTATGGGAATCCATGTCTCATTACCACACTGATGAGAACGGGGATGTTGACTGTGAGCAACTGAAAAGATTAACATAATTAATAGATTATTAAAATTAACATATTAATATTTCCCAAAAATAGAATGAATTTGAATGGAAGCAAAATTTTGCTTTCAGTGGAAGCATCATATATCTACAGTATGATAGTATATGATATGTATATATATATATATATATATATATATATATATATATATACATATGAGCTGGTTCCATTGAACATATCAAATGTTAAAACTAAGAAATTTTATTGTTTTTTGAAAAATATATGCCCATTTTCAATTTGATGCCAACAACATGTTCCAAAAAAGTTGGGACGGGGCAACCAAAGGCTGGTAACTTTTTGTAATGCTAAAAAAAACACCTGGTGGTTAATTGGCAGCACGTCAATAAAATGATTGGGTATAAAAAAGCAGGGAGAGGTTGACCACTGTGAAAGACTGCAGGGGCACATAAGGTAACAATTCAAGAATATCGTTTTTCAATGTAAAGTAGCGAAGAACTTTTGCTTTTCATCATCTACGGTACATAATATCATTAAAAGATACAGAGAACCTGGAGAAATCTCTGTATGCAATGGACAAGGCCAAAAACTAGTATTTGCTGGCCGTGATCTTTGGGCCCTCAGGTGGCACAGCATTAAAAACAGACATGATTCTGTAGGGGAAATCACTGCATGGGCTCAGAAACACTTCTGAAAAACACTGTCTGTGAAAACAGTTCGTTGCTGCATCCACAAATGCAAGTTAAAACTCTAAACTCTAAACCGTACATAAACACAATCCAGAAACACTGCAACTTTCTCTGGGCCCAAGCTCATTTAAAATGGATTGAAGTGAAGTGGAGAAGTGTCCTGTGGTCTGATTAATCAAAACTTCTCTTTGGAAATCATGTACACTGTGTCCTCCGGGCTAAAAGCTATCAGGCTTGTTATCAGCACAAAGTTCAAAAGCCAGCATCCGTGATGGTATGGGAGTGCGTTAGAGCACATGGCATGGGTGACTGGCACATCTGTGAAGGCACCATTAATGCTGAATGATATATACAGGCATTGGCAAAAATTGCTGGAGCAGACCAGCAATTGGTCTGCTCAGTTCCCAAAAACTTACAGAGTGTTGTTAAAAGAAGAGGTGATGAAACATAGTGGTAAACATGCCACTGTCCCAACTTTTTTGGAACGTGTTGTTGGTATTTAATTAGAAATGGACATATATTAAAAAAAAAAAAATACAATTTCTCTGTTTCAACATTTGATATATTGTCTTTGTTGTATTTTCCTTTAAAAATATGGTTTACATGATTTGCATATCATTGCATTCTATTTTTATTTACATTCTGCACAGCATCCCAACATTTTTGGAAATGGGGGTGTAGATTTGCTCTCCTTTAACTTACAATCTGAACACTTATTCTAAAAACTTTATTTATATAATTAGTATATAGTATATAACTTGATTTATATAACTAGTCTAATTTGCCCTGCTATGTGAGCAAAGCCCTGGATTCAGATCTGAATGCTCTCATTATGGTCAAATGGGCACAATTGCAATGTTTTTGAAAGAAGTTTGAAAAGATCTGTTGTGAATTTTCATTTTCACACTGCTCTGAAATAATTAAATCTGTGTCATATTTAGGCCAAAAGTTTGATTAATAGAATTAAAACTCTCCCTCTTTAACAGTGACCAGGGATTCGTCTATGGGCGGCTCATACATTGGTTGTGAACCAATGGGACTCTTTTGGAGTCTGCAGCCTGCACGTGGACAGGAAGAAGGTCTAAGGTACAGAAGGGAAAGATGGTCATCTTATTGAGGTCATTTTTCTATTAATGTAATTGTGTAATTACATGATAAACAGCACAGTTGTGTAATGAATTACATTTGCTTTGATTTGCATTCTATATTGACAGGTTCAGGTTTTCAACCTTTTCCTACAGTGACCTGTATACAACAACCACATTTAGGATAGCTCAAAATACAACCACATTTAGGATAGCTAACTAAAGATGAAAAGACAACATTATGGGGGAATTCCACCAATTTTTCAAAATTTCTGCATAATTCAATGTAAACAGAGTGATTCAGAGTGGTTTGGTGTGAAATGGTTCAGATTTCTTTACAATGGTGGTGATAACAACCAGGAGTCACCATGACAACAACACAAATATAGCCATTTTATTTACTATCCAAAACCATCAGTGAACCTAAACATGTCTTCTGAGTTTTATATGTAATGTTTATTATGGTAAAATAGTGGAAAATCTTTTTCTTTGGTGACTATTTTGCCCTTTACTGCCCTGCAAGTACCTTTCTGTCATGAATGGAATCATGAAAATATGTTTCAGGACAAAACTGTCATAATGTCTCAGACATCAGGGAATGTATTCGTAACCATTTAATGTAATAACTTTCGGTGAGGGAGCTTTTAGAAGGGGAAGTCTGGTTCCTATCACCACCACTGTGAACATTTCTGACAGAGCATTTTACACCAAACCACTCTGAATGAGTTTGTTTACATCTTAACTGGTAAAATTCTCCAAAAGATCATAAATTCAAATCATAAATAAATAATAATAATATTTATAAATATCTCCTCTTTGCCTTACAAACACAAACATGGTATGAACTGAAAGTTTAGAATCTGCTATTTCAGCACAATTTAAACTTTAACCTCAATTCTATTCCTTGTATTCAGATTACGGAAGAAAAATGTGGACACTCCATATACGGTACATGTGACCATGCTGGAAGGCCACATTTTATTGCGTGATTCCTCTGAAGACGAAGAGATGATAGGAAAGCAGGAGCTGGCCACTGTCACAGTGCAGCGCTGGTACAAGGCCCCGGGGGTCCAGAGAATAGAAATATGTCAGAACCAAGTTGTGGGAACCTTGTTTCTGCCTCCAGGTGAGTTTGGAAGGGAAATGAGATTAAAAGAAGTTCCGTTGTGCTCCTGTAGCTCATCTAGCAAATCATGGCATTAACAATGTCAAGGTGATCGAATTCAAAGTCGCATTGCAACAAACTGTCAGTTGTCGTATATTGAGAAAATAATATTGTAAAGGTCTCTTCAAAACTGGAACACATATGGCAAAGTTGTAATGTCACAATACTTCAAAAGGTTTTCACAATACATATGTCACGTATATTTTTTCAGACATATGATTAGTTGGAACGAAAACTGTGGATACATTGTTTTGTATTCCACATTTCAATGCTGAGCTGCGCTAAATACAATTAAGCAGGATGAAATCTGCTCTCTTTTAGTCAAACTAGCAGTTGGAAAGTGGTTTTTAAGGACCAACGATATTCACAATACACTCAGAAAAGTTTATTGTGAAATATTGTGACAATTTATCACAATAATGATAGATTTGTAACTCTTAAAATGTACAAATCTTTACACAGGTCAATACTTTAATTCCTCACTTTCATAACCGGTGGCGATCCTATGATTTTTTTTTAGCCGGAGCCATAATGAGGCCATAGTTTCTGTTCTGGGGCTACGGTGGGCCTCTTTGCAACGGCGTGGGGCAATTATTCACAGCCAACACGGGTTAAGTTCATTTCTGAGTCCATGCAGTTCACACATGGAGCAAAAAAAGCTGCAAAAAACAGCCTTTTTTTAATTCAGTGCTTTTGTGATATCACAAAAACCAATACATTTACATATATACAACTACTCAGCCTACAGCAGTTGAGCCTGCCCACTCACACTGATATTATAAGGAGTGTTTCAGCCCAGACTGATTTTTGAATGAGGTACAATCAGAACTGAACTCATTTACATATATCAGGCACAGTAACAAAAACAGCCTGTTTAACACTAAGGTATCAAGCGAGATTGGAAAATGAACATATATCTGAAGGTGCATAAATGCAATGGAGGACTTAGCGCAAAATCATAATAACATTCTTTTAAACTCATTAGATGAGAATTGCGAATACTTTACTTTGAACAAAAAGCTTTCCAAGTGACTTATATTTTAATGAATGCTGAAAGTAAATTGTGGCTTATTCTTCCAGGTCCAGGTCCGTTTCCTGGAGTTTTGGACCTGTGGGGAATTGGCGGAGGCCTGGTGGAGTATCGAGCAGCTTTGTTCGCCTCTCGTGGTCTGGCTAGCCTGGCATTGGCCTACTTTAACCATAAAGACATTCCAGGCCCCCGAAATCACTTCACTGTTGGAGACTCCTATTTCAAGGTCTAGCCTTGAGTAATCATATATAGGCAGTCACATCATAGATTTTCCGTTATACACTATATGGACAAAAGTACTGGTACTATACTGTGGTACTGTAAAAGGATGCCACTGTTGCAAGTCAATTCATGGAATTTCTTCCCTCCTAGATATTCCATGACCAACTGTGAGTGGTTTTATTGAAAAGTGGAAGCATTTAGGAGCCACAGCAGCTCAACCACAAAGTGACAGACCATGTAAAGTTACAGAGCGGGTTGCTGAGTGCTGAGGCACATAGTGCATAAAAGTTACCAATGCTCTGCTGATCAACACTGCAGAGTTCAAAACCTCCTCTGGCTTTAACATCAGTACAAACACTGCACCGGGAGCTTTATAGCACAATCCCAAGCGTCAGGTGGAGTGGTGTAAAGCACGGCGCCACTGGACTCTGAAGCAGTGGAAACATATTCTGTGGAGTGACGAATCACACTTCTCTCTCTGTCAGTCTGATGGACAAGTCTGGGTTTGGCAAATGCCAGGAGAAGATTACCTACCTGACTGCATTGTACCAACTGTAAAGTTTGGTGGAGGAGGGATAATGATATGGGCTTGTTTTTCAGGGTTTGGCCTAGATCCCTTAGTTCCAGTGAAGGAAAATCTTAATGCTTCAGCAGACCAAGACATTTTGGACAATTGTATGCTTCAACTTTGTGGGAACAGTTTGGAGAGGAACCTTTTATGTTCCAGCATGACTGAGCCCAAGTGCACAAAGCAAGGTCCATAAGGACATAGTTGGGTGAGTTTGGTATGGAAGAACTTGGCTGACCCTCACAGAGCCCTGACCTCAACCCCATCATACACCTAATGGAGATTGTGAGCCAGGCCCTCCCGTCCAACATCAGTGTTTGACCTCGCAAATGCTCTTCTGGATTAATGGGCAAAAATTTGCACAGACACACTCCAAAATATTGTAGAAAGCTTCCCAGAAGAGTGGAAGCTGTTATAGCTGCAAAGGGGGGAACCACTCCAAATGAATGCCTATAGATTTAGAATGGGATGTCATAAAAGCTCTTGTGGGTGTAATGTGTAGGCGTCCCAATACTATTGTCCATATAGTGTATGTAGCTATGCAAAATGAATTTAAAGAATTCTGACTGTTTCAACATATATACACAAACGTGACCATGCCAAGTTAGTTTAAATATTCTCGCAACTGGTAAACTTAATGATATATACATACAGTTGTATGCAAACGTTTAGGCTCCCCAGCCAAATTACATATTTTGTTGATTTAGGACAGTGTATTTAATATTCAGCCCAACCCTCTATGGGATTATGACAGAATTAGTGTTTGATATACAGTTGGAACACAGACTAATTATCACCATGATGAATTTGATGAATAGCTTTCTTAATTGTGTTCTCCAGGCAGCATGGCGTGTTCTTCAGGACCATCCACAGGTGTGTGGTAACAGGATGGCCATTATAGGCCTTTCGTTTGGGGTCTTCATAGCCCTGCGGATGGCCATGTATCCTTCAGTCAGTGTAAGTAACCACCTCTAGATTAATATGCTCATCTCTGCTGTCCTGCCTTTTAAAACAAGTCTGAAAAGAACTTCTGAATAGAAGTACACATAGAAACTCACACAAAACATCTGTTATTATCTACTTATAAGTGTCTCTCTGGATCTCTGTATCATTTGCAAACATGAATTCAAAATTCAAGAATTAGAAGTATTTACAGGTGATATTATAAGGCAGCTACTAATATGAATGCTGAAAAAAGTAATGCATTTCCTTTCTACAAATATGTTAAAGGGCCCATATCTTACATTTTTCTTCTGTTTTATTTGTGTCCCATGAGGTAATAAAGAGGCTGTTTTGTTGATGGATGTTGGTAAATGAGCTCTTTTCTGATTGGCTGCCCTGTTTTGAGCCTCAATTAAAAAGCAGTCCTTGATGAAATAGTCCATATAGCTTCAGGGTGAATGGGTGGGGCTAAACCTCTATAGGCTGAATAGGCAGATATATGTACAGGTTGGTTTTTGCGACATCACGAAACTAAATAAATTCAGAATTGCCTGTGTAATTTCCATATGTGGACTGTGTGGACTGGGGAGTGAAAGGTATGTTTTGAAACTTAACATACTACATGAAACCCTCCCAGAAAGTGTGGAATAATCAGTTTTCCATGATACGGGCCCTTTAAATTTTTAAATTACATACACAATTATTGGCAAAAGTAAATCAGCTGAAGAACAACATGTTGATGCATTGTTAATTGTTGTTGATATATTTGAAAAGTTGATTTATTAATTTATTTAATAATTATTTTAACAATAATTATTTTATTCATGTGGAAATGGTGTGCACTTAAATTCAATGCACTGCTTTTTTAAGTGTGGCTAAAAGGCTCACCTGGTTAAATGACATGTCTGCACATTTTAATGCACAATTACTGTTTATTTAACATAGGAAATTGTTGCCTGTACAAAAGCTGTATCACAATTTATTGTATTTATTTTTTTTGTTTTTCAATATTTAACTCAGCAATATTTGAGTGTTCCCTGTAAAAGATATTCTCAGTAAGATCAACAGAAACATGTCATTTCAACAGGGCACCCAAATGTCTGAATGTAACTGGACATGTTTGTCTGCTGTTGTATGCTTTATATCATGCAAAACACAACATGCAGCATTTTTTTTCTTCCATTAATTGTCAAGCCCAAATGTGTGGTGTGCATCAACGGGCCTTTGGGGGTTTACAACAGCTTAGCCAACGAAGACCGACTTACTTGTGATACGTGAGTAGATAATGAAATGAGTTAGCAGTTCTGAAATAAACATGAATGTCATTATGTACAACGATCAGCAATAACATTAAACCCACCTCTTTGTTACACTCATTTTATCAGCTTCACTGACCATATAGGAATAATTTGTAGTTCTACAGTTACAGACTGTAGTCCATCTGTTTCTATGCATACTTTGTTACCCTGTTCTTCAATGGTCAGGACCCCCACAGGACTCCCACAGAGCAGGTATTATTTGGGAGGTGGGTCATTCTCAGCACTGCAGTAACACTGACGTGGTGGTGATGTGTTAGCATGTGTTGCGCTGGTGTGAGTGGATCAGACACAGCAGTGCTGCTGGAGTTTTTAAATGCCTCAGTGTCGCTGCTGGACTGAGAACCAAAAACATTCAGCCAACAGCGTCCTGTGGGCAGCGTCCTGTGACCACTGATAAGGAACTAGAGGATGAACAACACAAACTGTGCAGCGGCAGATGAGCTATCGTCTCTGACTTTACATCTACAAGGTGGACCAACAAGGTAGGAGTGTCTAATAGAGTGGACAGTGAGTGGACTCAGTGTTTAAAAACTCCAGCATCTCTGCTGTGTTTGATCCACTCGCACCAGCGCAACACACATTAACACACCACCACGACGTCAGTGTCACTGCAGTGCTGTGAATGACCCACCACACAAATAATGCCTGAAAACAGATGGACTACAGTCTGTAATTGTAGAACTACAAAGTGCTCCTATATGGTCAATGGGGCTGATTAAATGGACACTGAGTGTAAAAACAAAGGGGTGGTTTTAATGTTACGGCTGATTAGTGTCTATGTTACGTCTACAGAGGCAAAAAACTTTGGGGTGTTAATCAGCAAGGTTACCTGAGCTTCTGGGAAGCATCCTTGCCCAGCAATTTTCCACCTGCTAACATTGTTCAGGTGAGTTTTCACAGTCAAATGTTCAGGTTATTCTCAAGTCACCATAAAGAAGAATTTCGCTGATTTTCTATATTTATCACATAATTTATTTGGTGAGATGTAAACAAAGTCATTCAGAGTGGTTTGATATGAAATGCATGTACCACACAATAATTAAAAAAATAAGTTTAATTTAGACCAAAACATTTATTTCAGAACTATCGTAAAACAATGTCTCAGGCATCATGCAGTTAACCATTGTGTGATAACTTTCTGTGAGGGAGCTTTTAGAGGTGGACATCTGGTTCCTATCACCACCACTGTGAACAATTCTGACTCTGAATGACTTTGTTTACATCTTAACCATGCAAATTTAAAATGATCATGCTGTGAATCTGTTAGGCTAAGACAAGTTATACAAACACATTTTAGACACATGAAAACAGAGAAAATACTACAGTGACACAGTTATTAACAAAAGTAAGTAAACTGAAAGACACAGTGATGTTGATGTAATACATTGTATTGATGTGGAAATGATGTACACAATGCATCACTGTTTTCAGCATAGGACATGAAATTCTCAACAGTTTTGAAGCATAAATCCGAGAAGGTGGCTGATGCAGAGAATTTGTAGAGGGGAGAATTACCGCTCCGTATAGTCTTCCGGGTTTCTCAAACGCTAGAGGGCGCTCCTGAGCAAGTCCAAAATGAATGGGTTAAGATGGAGCATTTGAGCAAAATCATAGTTTATAAATGATTGAACATTTTAATGTAAAATAATATATTAACTTCCAGATCACAGAACAGCATAAAACATTTTAACATTGCTGTTATATTTTTAACACTTTTGAACTCACCAACGCTCTAATAGAAGTTTAATAGAAGTTCAGAACGCACCTTGTGGACGTCCATGACATCAGTGAGCGTGAACAGCCAATGAGCTGCTCCGCTGGCCAACCGATCAGCACTCAGTAGCAGTAATGTTAGCGTCCTGCTGCATCAAACCCGTTTGCTGTAGAAAAAAGGAAAAACACATTTTTTTAGTGAAATACATCCTTCTGCTTTCTACAATTAAAGGAAAATTCTGGGCAAGTGATAAGAAACTATTTTAACATATTGTTTTTAGCTGTTTAGCTCCATTCACCCCATTTATTGAGGACTCGCTCATGTGTGCCCTCTGGCGATTTTGCAGTCAGGTTTTTGATATAACTGGGGAAATAGGTAAAAGCCAGGCTCCTCATAAACTGATGTGGTGCCCAGTCTCACATTCCCATCCTAATCTTACTTCCCCTAGTTTCCGTTCATGGTATTCGCAGTTTTATTGGATGAATCATACATATCACATCCGTCAATCAACAATTCTGGGATGAACCTCGAAAGGCATAGGTAGATATGTATGTGCCTGGCTTTTTGTATATTTAAATATATATTTATAACGCAACAAAACTAACACACAACTGAATTAAAACAGTGACATGGTTTACAGTTAACAGTACTGGCGTGACAATGAAAATGTGCTAACTTGCTAACTCTTGCCGAGGGTCTTTGGGACGTGAAATCAGAATGGGGATGTGAGATTGGGCCAGAGCCGGCTCATGAGGAGCCTGGCAGCAGAGGGCGCCCGCGAGCGAGTCCTCAATGAATGGGAGTGAATGGAGCTCAACGCCTAAAAACGAAAAGTTAAAATAGTTTCTAATCACTCGCCCAGAACTTTCCTTTAATTTTAGAAAGGAGAAGGATGTATTTCACTAAAAAAGCAAAGAAAACTCACCTATATATTTCCTTGTCTCTACAGCAAACGGGTTTGGCCAGAAGAAGGTTGGCATTACTGCTAGTGGGTGCTGATTGGTTAGCATTACTGCTACTGAGTGCTGATTGGTTGGTGAGCGGAGCAGCTCATTGGCTGTTCACGCTCACAGACATCATGACCATCCATGAGGCGCCGTTTTAAACTCGAGTTTAAAAGCTCTTAAAAATATAACAGCAGTTTTAAAATGTTTTATGCTGCCCGGTGTTCAGGAAAAATATTCTTTTACATTAAAAATGTTTAATCATTTATAAACTATGATTTTTCTTGAATGCTCCATCTTTACCCATTTATTTTGGACTCGCTCTGGAGCGCCCTCTAGTGTTTGAGAAACCCGGAAGACATTACAGAGTGGCAATTCTCCTCTCTGACTGGTCTTTGCACTGGCTTTTCCTGATGTCTCTTTTTTGGCTCAACTTGTCCAGATTGAGAAGCTGGAGTGCCCCCTGCTGTACATTGTGGGCGAGGACGACTTAAGCTGTGCAAGTATGGTGAACGCAGACGAGGTGAGCAGGTTGTTTTTTGGCCGTGGGGTCATCACCAGAAATGGACCAGAAGCATAATAGTCGTGGCCTGGGGTGGCGAGTGCCATACTAACATGAAGCATGGCCACCTAAGTTATGGAAAATGAGACAGTCAGCCATCAATAAAGCATCAATTACGCTTTATGGTAAAAATCTGCTTTTGGGGTAGTTACCAATCAGTTATGAGAGTGCAATGATGCTGTGTTTAACATATTTAACATACCTTGATGGGTTGATAGTGAGTAAATGTGTGCTGGGTCCTTAAGCAGTGCTGCTCACTGAGCTACACTATGAAGTACTCAATGGTCCATTCACACTATATTCAGTTTACATCAGTTTAGATCTGCCCATTCACACTCTATTCAGTCTACATCAGTTTAGCTCTGCCCATTCATGCTCTATTCAGTCTACATCAGTTTAGCCCTGCAAATTCTTGCTTTATTCAGTCTACATCAGTTTAGATCTGCCCATTCATACTCTATTCAGTCTACATCAGTTTAGCTCTGCCCATTCATGCTCTATTCAGTCTACATCAGTTTAGCCCTGCAAATTCTTGCTTTATTCAGTCTACATCAGTTTAGCTCTGCCCATTCATGCTCTATTCAGTCTACATCAGTTTAGCCCTGCAAATTCTTGCTTTATTCAGTCTACATCAGTTTAGATCTGCCCATTCATACTCTATTCAGTCTACATCAGTTTAGCTCTGCCCATTCACACTTCATTCAGTCTACATCAGTTTAACTTTGCACATTCACACTTTATTCAGTCTGCATCAGTTTAGCTCCGCCCATTCACGCATTATTCAGTCTACATCAGTTTAGCTTTGCCCCTTCACGCTATATTCAGTCTACATCAGTTTAGCCCTGCACATTCACACTTTATTCAGTCTGCATCAGTTTAGCTCCGCCCATTCATGCTTTATTCAGTCTACATCAGTTTAGCTTTGCCCCTTCACGCTTTATTTAGCCAACATCAGTTTGGCTCCACCCATTCACACCCTATTCAGTCTACATCAGTTTGGCTCCAACCATTCACACTCTGTTCAGTCAACATCAGTTTAGCTCTGCCCATTCACGCTTTATTCAGTCTACATCAGTTTAGCTCCACCCATTCACACTCTATTAAGGCTACATCAGTTTAGCTCCACCCATTCATGCTCGATTTAGTCTACATCAGTTTAGCTCCGCCCAAGTCTATATCAGTTTAGCTCTGCCCATTCACACTCTATTAAGTCTGCATCCACTAAGCTCTGCCCATTTACACTCTATTAAGGCTGCATCAATTTAGTTCCACCCATTCACACACTACGAAGTCTACATCAGCTTGGCTCCACCCATTTACACTCCATTAAGTCTACATCAATTTAGTTCCACCCATTCACACTCTACGAAGTCTACACCAGCTTGGCTTCACCCATTTACACTCTATTAAGGCTACATCGGTTTAGCTCTGCCCATTCACACTCTATTAAGTCTATATCACTTTAGCTCTACCCATTCACACCCTATTAAGGCAACATCAGTTTAGCTCCACCCATTCACAATCTTTTAAGTCTACTTCAGTTTAGCTCTGCCTATTCACACTCTATTACGGCTACATAAATTTAGCTCCGCCCAAGTCTACGTCAGTTTAGCCCCGCCCATCACACTCTATTAAGGCTACATCCGTTTAGCTCAATGCATTCACACTCTAATAAGGCTACATCAGTTTAGCTTCACCGATTCACATTCTAGCTGCATTCCAAAGCCTAGGCTGCATTTCTCGGCTGCTGTGTCATATCAGGTCATTCCGAAGTAAAGCAGCCTTCATATACAGCCTAGAAATTCAGCCTACATTCGGAGTGATTTGAAGGACCCATCAGATGTATCCTTCCCGGTCTTCAGTTACCCACAGTTCTCTGCACAATAACGACGCAAAGGAGAAAAAAAAACAGCACAACGAAAATAGAGGAAAACGAAGCTGTTGGAGCAGAGCCTGTTTTAAAATGTAAATTGTTTACATACTTGAATTCTTCTTTGTTACATTATAAACTGTAAAATCACTGATTAATTAAAGAATTCATCCATGTATCATAATGCGCCCTTATATCGTATTTTATTTAGAAGTATTTGTATATACGTAGTTTATTGTACTACATAAGAACGTTTCCTCCGTTTTTGTGAAGAAATGAAAAAGCAACAAACACAATGCAACGAGCTCCATTTTCTCTCACCAGTTCTCTCACGAGTTTTGCGCCTCTCTGGCGACGTCACCACTCAGCCTCATTAGGACTGTTCTATTTGTGTGTTCAATAGGCTACTAAGGAGGAGTCTTCACAGTACAGTCCTACCGAGGACCTGCCCTACCTCAGCTGCAGCCTAGGCCTTGGAACGCAGCTTCTATTAAGACTACATCAGTTTAGCTCCACCCATTCTCACTCTTTTAAGACGACATCAGTTTAGCACCGCCCATTCACACTATTAAGTCTGTATCAGTTTAGCCCCACCCCTGCACACTCTATTAAGACTACATCAGTTTAGCCTTGCCCATTCACCTTCTGTTCAGTCTACATCAGCTTAGCTCTGAACTCAGGCTGAAGTTATAAGGAGTGTTTCAGCTCAGACTGAAATGCAGGACAGCCAATCAGAATAGAGCTCATTTACATATATCAGTCTTAAAGGCGTAGTAACAAAAACAGGCTGTTTAATTGCAATAAAGAGAGGTTGGAAACAAAGAGCCAACGAAATACGTAAAACATGACAATCACCTGACTTGTGCTGTAGATCGAGAAAAGATTGCTGGCTGTTGGCAAATCTCACCTGTTCACTCGTGTCTCTTACCCTGGTGCGGGTCACCTGATCGAGCCTCCATACACCCCCTGTGCCCGGACCTCTTTGTGGGCAAAGCGGCCTACTAAATGCAAGTGTCCTTTTCTCCTTTAAATAAAAAATATTTTCAGCAATTTTTTTTTATTATTAAACCTGCGGTTTGTGTCATTTCAGTGTTTACCCAGTGGGGAGGAAAGCTAGCAGAACACGCAGCAGCTCAAGAGGACTCATGGCAAAGGATCCTGGGATTTCTTGAGTGTAACTTAAGAGGGGAGCAGAGAACACAGTCCTTTTCTACAAAAGAACCAAATCAACACATTGTTCCAAAACATCTGGACACCCTTTTCAATTAATTCAGCTATGATAAGGTGCACTCAGTGCTGACAAAGGAGTTTAATTGCAAACACAGAGCTTGTAAGGGGGAGGGAAAGTGCAGCACTACGCTACCTACTGGTTGCATACAAAACATTGACTTATCATTCACTTTGCCATAGGGAACTTTCATGAAGTTAAATCAGTGTCTCTAAAACCTTAACCTGAAGTTGTGATGCTTGAATACATGTGTAATTTTATGTGCTTGAAAATGTTCACTGTGAATTTTAGATATTTAAATATGAGTCTGAATTACCTCTTTAAAATGTAGGTCTTGAAAATTCAGGTTAAAAAATTCAGGTCATAAAAGTTCAGGTTGAAAAAAATCAGATAGTAAGGAATTCAGTTTATAAAAAATCAGGCAGTAAAAAAATTTATTTTCATAAAAGCAAGAAATTTAGGTTAAAAAATCCCAACTGTACAAAATGCAACACCTAATTTTGGCATGGTGGTGAAAATTCAGGTCATATTTTTGAAACTTTTTAAAGACCTGAAATTTTTAACCTGAATTTTTCAAGAACTGAATTTTAAAGCAGTAAATTCAGACTCAGTATATTCAAATATCTAAAATTCACAGTGAAAATTTTCAAAAGCATAAAATTATGCATGGATGTTTTTTCAAGCATCATAAATTCAGGTTCAGATTCTAGTGACACAGATTTTAGTCCACAAACTTTTCCCGTGGGGATTTTTTGTATTGGAAAAGAAATGCAACTGAGAGGTCATCTGCTTAAATATGCATACATTTACACAAAGGGAGGATTTTACAGTACAAATCATTGAAATTTTATTGTTTACACTATGAGCTGTTATTACAGAACCTTTTTCTTGTCATTTTGTAGTACACAATTTTGCATAAATCCAGTTATGAGCAATATATTTAAAAAATCTTATAATAACCTTCAAAATACAATTACAAATGGACATGAAAAAAATCTGGACAAAAATAAACAAATCCCTGCTGAAAAAAAAGCACAGACCAGCAAGCATTTCATGCTGGTCTAAGCTGGTCAATGCTGGTTTATGCTGGTCTTGTGTTGTTCTGGTGCTGGTTTAGCTGCTCACCCCAGCATGGTCATGCTGGTTGACCAGCATACCAGCATCAAAACACATAAGTAAAACGTGTTTTGCTGTCTTTTCCTCTCAGTCAATCATTTGGATCATTCACATAGTATCAAATACAACTGGATATAGAAGTGACACACTATGTTATGTTTTAATGTGCATCCTTTTTCCAAAAGAATGGGACACTCTGGAACAAGTGTCTCTAAACCTATGGTGGACATACACTGACCGACCACTTCATTAAAACCACCTCCTTGTTTCTACACTCATTGTCCATTTAATCAGCTCCACTGACCATATAGGAGCACTTTGTAGTTCTACAGTTACAGACTGTGTAGTCCATCTGTTTCTATGCATACTTTGTTACCCTGTTCGTCAACGGTCAGAACCCCACAGGACCCCCACAGAGCAGGTATTTTAAGGGTGGTGGGTCATTCTCAGCACTGCAGTGACACTGATGTGGTGGTGGTGTGTTAGTGTGTGTTGCGCTGGTATGAGTGGATCAGACACAGCAGTGCTGCTGGAGTTTTTAAACACCTCAGTGTCGCTGCTGGACTGAGAACCAAAAATATCCAGCCAACAGTGTCCTGTGGGCAGCGTCACTAATGAAGGACTAGAGGATGACCAACACTGTGCAGCAGCAGATGAGCTAGTGTCTCTGACTTTACATCTACAATGTGGACCAACAAGGTAGGAGTGTTAGAAGAGAGAAATGCTTAGCAGGACCATTTGTCTAGTATTCAAGACATACAGTCTGGACTCTTGGTTGTAACCAAATAGAGAGATAAATTGCCTAAAAAGACTTTTGAGTGTTGAATTTTTTTACACTTTGAAATGATGTACGCCTAATTTCTGCAACCTTACACCTACAAATACAATGGCTCCTGGTGTGGATGTACGGTTCAAGAAGAAACCTTTAATTGGTCTACACACTTAAAAATGATGTTTCTTCAAAGGTTATTTAGTAAAATAGTTCTATATAGAACCATGAACTATCAAAGAACCTTTTGCATGGTTAAAAAGTTTTTGGCATCATGAAAAGGTTGTTCAGATTGATGGAGAATGTGCTGTAGATGGTTCTATATAAAATCTTTTTGAAAAAGGGGTTCCATATAGCTCCAAAAAGGGTTCTGCTATTGTTACAAGCTTGACATAGTCACAATAGAAGAACCATTTTTGGTGCTATATAGAATCCGTTTTAAAAGGGTTCTGAATATCACCATCTACAGCACATTCCCCATCAATCTGAAGAACGCTTTCACAATGCAAAGAACCCTTTAATCATGCAAAGGGTTCTCTGAGTGTTCATTGTTCTACATAGAGCCATTTTGTTTACAAAAGATCTCTTAAAAAAACATCATTTTTAATAGTGTAGAACTTTTTAGAACATTATGTGGAGGTGATGATGTGGAGGTGAGAAGCAGAAAATGCAACCAAATTCTAAGACTGAACTTTTAGGTGTGTCTGCAGATTTCTTTGAGAAACTGAAAGTGAGTCTCCTAAAAAGAATGGAAGCTGTAATAAAGGTAAAGAGTGACACACTGAACACTCAATCATCTGATATTAGATTTACACACACACACTTTCTAAACCACTTATCCTTCATTTCGCTTATCCTGGGTCACAGGGGTGCTGGAGCCTATCCCAGCTGTCATTGAGCGGAAGGCAGGATACACCCTGAACAGGTTGCTGGTCCATCGCAAGGCAAACAGACAGACATATACATTCATACTCACATACACATTCACACCTAGGGGCAATTTAGCATGTCCAATTGGCCTTGCTGCATGTCTTTGGATTGTGGGTGAAGACACAGACACAGACACGGGGAGAACATGCAAACTCCACACAGAAAGGACCCCAGGTCACCCGACAATCAAACCCAGGCCCTTTTTGCTGTGAGGCAACAGCACTACCCACTGCACCACCGTGCCGCCAATATTAGATTTAGTTGTTGTGTGATTTTATGTTAAATATATGTTTTTTGCTTTTTTCTAACACTGAAATGTGAAAAACAATTTTGACTGAAAACCAAATAAATGAACTGAGCTCTGAATTTTGGACAGTGATTTCTTTAGGAACCTGATAGGAACCAGGGGTTGCCATGATTACAACACAAATATAGACATTTTATTTACTATCTATAAACAACAGTGAACCGACATGTGTCTTCTGAGTTTTATATGGAATGATGATGATGGGAAAATAGTGGAAAGGCTGAACAAATATGTTTTCTTTGGGGGTTATTTTGTCTCACAACACCCTGCATGTATCCCTCCACCATGAATGACTTTTTAAAATACATTTTCAGCCAAAATCATTTATTGAATGTTAATGATGGTAAAATAGTGATAAATCTGATTTAAAAATACATTTAGTGGACACACAGTGGCCTCAAAATATATTTGGACATTTGTGCCATATTTAGAAATGTACATGCAGTGCATGTTTCGGATTGTAGTGCGGTGCATTGTAAATATTAATAGAAAAGTAAAGACATTCAGATTCAAAGAGATTCAGACAGAATTGTACCTCAGGCCTTTTGTTAGACACATGGGCTTTAAAATGTTAAGAGTGATTCTGATTCGGATACAGAAAAAAATGCCTCCATGTTGCCAGCAGGGGGCAACAGAAGCAGCAGCGCACAGGCCCCGCCCCCCTGCGCTGACGTTTTCCATGGGAAAATATACGCTTCAGCACCGAGCGCTAAAAACACCGATACAAAACAAACCACAAACAGCGGTTTCGGTCAAAATGAAAGCTGAGTTTCGATAGAGAAAGCAGTCGGCTCAGGTCGACCTGCCCTGTTTGCCTCGACAAGTCCGTGCAGAGGGCCAGCAGCAGCTACAGGAAGCAAACACGCATCTGACTGCCTGCCTGACTGACTGGTGAAGAACTCAGCAAGAATTCAAGGGCGAAAAAATCCAGATCGAAAGCAGCTCGACCGGAGCGGCGTTAGTTTAAGGTGAGAGCTTCTTCAGACCCGTCTGTAGTCCGGCTGTGCTCCCTGACTGCCTGACCTTTGGTAAGTTTTGACTACATAAACTGCACAGGTGAGGAGGCTGAAGTCAGCTCCTCTCTCGCCAGCTTCTGGTTCGAATTTTCGTGTTCCACCTTAAATGGTGCAGCGGTTACATTCTGGCGTTACTGCTCCGCAGTTTAAGGTGGAATGGAAAAAAATCGAGTAGGAGGAAGTCTCTACTACAGCCTAATGCACAGATCTGAGTGAGTGTTAGGGGTTGTGCACTAAAGATTTTGGGTTTGGTAAAGGTAGTGGTTCTGTTTAGAACCATGCGTTCTATACCTTCTTAAAAAGATTGTTCATTTTCAGGAAAGAAAATGATTCTGTAAAGAACCATGAACACTCAAAGAACCCTTTGCATGCATGATTAAAGGGTTCTTCAGAATGTGCTGTAGACGGTTCTGTATAGAACCTTTTTGAAAAGGGTTCTATATAGCACCCAAAAGGGTTCTTCTGTTGGTTCTTTCTGTGTTAATGGTTCTTCATAGAAACATTTTCTTTTCTAAAGAACCCTTGAAGAACCATCTTTTTGAACAGTGTATAGAACCATTGGCTTGCTTTTATTGCTCTTTGCATGGTGAAACGAAATGATGGCGAATGTTATGCTCGTTACCTTGTAACAATAGCAGAACCCGTTTTGGTGCTATATAGAACCATTTTTTTCAAAAAAGGTTTTATGTAGAACCATATACAACACATTCTCCATCAGTCTGAAGAACCATTTCACCATGCAAGGAATCTTTTAAGCATGAAATGGTTCTATAGAATTCATGGTTCTAAATAGAACCAATGAACCGAAGATGAGCCATCTTTATGCAAGTGTATATAGAACAATTTCATGCTTAAATGGTTCTTTAGAGTGATGGAGAATGTGTTGTATATGCTTCTATGTAGAATCTTTTTAGAAAATGGTTCTGTGTTGCACCAAAAAGGGTTCTGCTATTGTTGGGATGTCAAGCTTGTAACAATAGAAGAACCCTGTTTGGTGCTATATAGAACTCTATTCCGAAAGGTTCTATGTTGAACCGTACACAACACATTAATCCATCAATCTGAAGAACCATTTCACCACGCACAGAACCTTTTAAGCATGAAATGGTTCTATACATGACTATTTCTGAATAGTCCCATTCCCTTTACTAAGGAAATCCTTGAGGAACCGTCTTTTTTAAGTGTGTTAATAATATAAACTCTCAAAAATAAAAGATATGAAACCATCACTGGGGCAGTACCTCGCTTATCACTGGGCTGGGACCCTCAAGGGTACGTCTCAGTATCTTTAGTCAGGAAACATAACTGTACCATAATCCACTGAAATTATATTTTCTAAGTTGTGTTGACTCCGCAAACAACGTCTCGCCTCCAGGTTTTTTATTTTATTGTACTGTCTTATAACTTTAGGTTAAGAAAAGGTACAAATACATACTTTTCACCTGGAAAAACTTATTTAAGGTGCACAGTTGGACCTTAAAACCACTGTTGTACATTTGAGGAACATTTACATGGTTTGTATCTGTATGTTAATGATTGTGGTTTAAAGCGAAAAGTCTGATCTTTTAATAGTATTTGTCATTTATGGTTTTTGCAGGACGTTTATTATTGTTATGTCGGCTCAGGCTGTGTGGCATCATCACTGAGTCACCTTATTCAAAACCAGTGGTGCTCTTTACAAATCATACTTGCACTGAATTTGAGTGCCGCCCGGGTTCATGAGCTGCTCGGCGTGTGATTCATGAAACGACGTACACATGGAAAAGAGGGAAGAGGGGGCTTATAATGTTTCAGCTTCAGTGCGTGAAATCAAGCGCCAGCCAAACAGCACCTCGTTCACATGGAACAGGCCCTAATTCAGCGGCTTGTAAGCCAATGGCTGTGCTCGTAGGCGGAGTTCGAGGGAGAGTAGTGAGTGTGCTGCTCCGCCCACTGACCAAACTTTATAGTGTAAAAATTACAATGACTGTGAAGAATAAAATGTGATATGATTAATGGTATATTTAAACTTTATTGCAGTGTATGAGATGCTACTGCACTAGCTGTATTTTGTATTGTTTATTTTGTGGGCAAAGTCAGTATTATAAAACAAACACAGTGTAATATGCTTTTAAATGGAAAGTGGAATTGGGTGGGTGATATGGCAAAAATATTACATCACAATACTTCAAGACATTTTTGCGAGACATGATATGCATCACAATATTTAGTTTTTTTCTAAGATTTAATAAGTTGGATCAGACAAAATAGAGCCTATAGTGCCACATATAAAAATACAATAATACTAATACTACTACTAATAATAATAATACAAATAATACACCTTTAATTACAATGATTTATATTCAGTATTTTGGAAATTGCACTAAATCCAGTTAAACATTTTAAATGTGTTCATTGTTGATGTGAATGTAAAATAAGTACATCCACTTTTGTACTGGATTGTCATCTGAACAAATTATTAGTATTACCATAATGTTCTGTTTTTATTCTGATTAATGTAATTATAGATGATGTTGATAATAGTTTAAGCGAATTGATCGCAAATAAACTGTAATGTATGTCATGTACTTTGTGCTTTAGGTTGTTTAGGAAGAAAATCCTTTAAATATCTTTGGAAATCAAGTAAATAGTAAGTTTAATTTCTGGAAATGTCTTTTCCTCCTGGTTTATGCTTCTAATACTGTGTGAGGTGTGATTTTTAAAAGAAGAAAACAGTCCAATCAAAACGATGAGGTTTGTCAAGTTTTGAAAGATTCCTTTAGCACAGAGCAGCATGGAATCACTAACTTTATTACCCCAACCTTAAATATTGTTTGCTACTGTGATTCTGTGATATATTCAGAAAATATTGCAATGTTGAAGTTTATCGAAATTCGCCTGCACAACTGGAGGACTGTATCAGGCCCTCTTTCAGCTCAGACATCAGCAATCTTTCAAAAGATTTTCTATATTAAACCATTAGAACCTTTTTAGATCTCAGTCCTCTGATAGTAGGTTAATTCTAACTGGGTGTCCCAGTTTGCGTGATATTTTTGTTTCTAGTTTTCACGCAGCCTGACCTGATTATAGTATTATGTATACAGGGTGATTTCAAATGATCCACTGCAGTAACCCCACCTTACTATCTATGTTAAACACACTGCAACTACATTGCAAATTATTATATGAATAAATAGTATCATAATTATTATTATTACCCAGTACTGTTGTTTAAACATCAGACCTTTGAAAGCAAAATTGCAACCCACAGAGCTTCACCTGGTCATGGACAGGAATGTACTAATACAGTACAGTGCATGTATAATACATACTTTTCTATAAATAATTGTACAGCAAAAGGACAAAACCCCCATTTATTGATAGAGGATGTATTGCTAATATATATAAATAGTTGAAAATCAGAGTAAATAATAAGTATAGCATTATTTCCTTTGAGTAGAAAAGGCAGAAAGGATATAATCCAACATGTTTAATGATTTGGTTACTTTATTCTGCAGTACATGATTTAAAAAATAATAATAATAATTGTAAAAAAGTTCTTTACAGCACCAAAAAGGGCTCTGCTATGGTTATGATGTCAAGCTTGTGTTAATAGAAGATTGGTGTTGTATAGAATCCTTTTCAAAAAGGATCTATATAGAACAATCTAGCACATCACAATCTCCATCAATTTAAAGGACCTGTTCATGATACAGAGAACCCTTTAATTATGCATAGGGTTCTTTAAGTGTTCATGGTTCTATATAAAACCATTTTCTTTACTAAAGAATCCTTGAAGAACCATCTTTATGAGTGTACTCTGCGTCTGATTCATAAAACATTCATACGACACAGAAAAGAGCGGAGATTGGCACATGATTTTAAAAATAATAATATTGATAATAAAAGTCTTTATTTATGTTGCACCTTTCATACATTAAAATCAAAGCAACAATAGCTGTTAACCACTCAGTCCAAGCAGCATAAACAGAGGGGTCGTATAAAAAAAACAATATAGGCATTTAAAAAAGAAGAAATAAATGCAGGTAAAAGATTCAACTATTTAAACAAGGGGTTATAATGAAAAAGAACGGATAAAATCAAAAGAGTAAAGTAAAAGGAGTGTTTTGATGTAATTTAAAAACGACTTTAATGACATAATAAGTGGCCTTGCAGCGTTATATATATGATATACAGCAGTGTTTTACCACAGAGAGCCTTTTGTAAAGTCCACCAAATACCACATCTGACCCTAAATGTCTAAACGTATGTGGAAATCTGACCGTTACATCCACATGTGCTTACTGAACATTCATTCCAAAATGAAGGGTATTAACAGTGAGTTTGTCCTGCTTTGCTGAAGTAACAGCCTCTACTCTTCTGCGAAGGCTTTACACTAGATGTTGCTGTAAGGATTTGATTGCATTCAGCCACCACAGCATTAGTGAGGCACTGTTGTTGGGTGATAAGACCTGGCTCACAGTTCAGGCTTTGCATGGGGTTGAGGTCAGGGCTCCAGGCAGGCCAGTCAGGTTCTTCCACACCAAAATTTGCAAATCATTTATTTATTGAGCTCATTTGTGCACGGGGACACTGTCCTACTTAAACAGGAATGAGTCATCCCCAAACTCCTGCCACAAAGTTAACACACGATCATCTAGAACAGAGATTCCCAACCTTTTCTAACTCGCAGCTCACACAGCCATGACCAACATTAAACAAATCTAATGCAAAAATCAACGTAGCCTGTCAGTTCTGCTTGATTTTGTAACAGAATGCAACACAATAAACACTAATAAAATAAATAATATTTTCTGACTCACCTAATGAGTTTGCTGCTGATGTTTGGCAGCTACCAACTACTGGATGACATGCTGAAGAAATGAAAGTTGCGAAAAGAGATCTGTCTTAGTTTAATAGGTTTAGATGCATATTTGTTTAGCCTTCAACTGACAGAGTATTTTGGCTTCAAAGTTTTGCTCCAGAGAGATGCAACCGTGTAAGCGCTGGCCCTCTCATCAGGAGATCGCGAGTTCGATCCCTGGTGATGCTACAGCCGTCCATAGCCGGGAGTCCAAGAGAGCGCAATTGGCCTCGCTCTCTAGGTGGGTAGGATGGCCCCTCCTTCTCCCCCCATCACTCAAAGCGATGCTAATTAGCGCAGGCGTCTGTTAGCTGACGTAACAGATCTGGCGGTTGGCGCTTTCCTCCGCGCGCGTTTAGCCCTGCAATGACGTCTTAGCTCTGCAATGACGTCTGCAGTTTGAAAAGAAGCGGTAGCGCTTCACAGGTCTCGGAGGAAGCCTGTGCTAGCCTTCGCCTTCCTAGAGTTGGTAGTACCATGTGATTGGGGAGTCCTAACTAGTGGGTGGAATTGGAGATGACTAAAAAAAAAAAGACCTTTGAAGGTTTGAACCTTGCTTAAAGGGCCCAAATCATTATAACAGCCCCAGCCAATTATTCCTCCTCCACCAAACTTTATGTTCAGTTCAGTGCAGAGCGCTAGTTACTCCTTTTCTGGCGCAGCCTTGGGATCTTTCTTTGTGAAACACTGTCTTCAAAACTGTCGATCTGTGATGGATGAATTTATTACGAAATAAAAGAGAAACGACTTGCACTGAACATGTAAACATAGCTAACAGTTTGCCAGACTTATAAATGAAGTCAACCTAAATATGATGTTCTGTTTTTGTGAATAAGTCATCATTTTTAAAATAACATTTGATTAAATGTCTACAAAAAATGGTTAAAAAACAGCCCTTAGGTTTAAAACCACTGATCTAGAAGATTATTCCATGCTGTAGCATTAAGATTTCCCTTTACTCGAACTAATTTACATGCACTTAATAATCCGATAACTGCAGCAAATCAGATTTGGTCAGTAAATACGATCAATGCGTTTATATGCACTTGAGTAATCTGATAATGGGGAAACTCCAGGTCTACATGAGTCAGGCAGTAATCAGATTTCTGCTTTACAACCAGCCAGTAAACTCACAGAAGAAGACGTGAAGTAAACGTAACTCAAACTTCATGCCGCAGCCTTAGAACATCGCTTCACTTTACCTGAAAATATGAACATCTATCATCTAGAAAATGAAGAGTATTTAAATCCTTCATTCAGTCGAGAATGTAATGCTCCAAAAGTGTTTTGCTGTCATCTCACAGCTTGTTTATTTCTGGGACAGCAGTCTGTTTTCTCAGACTGAGACATCCGAAAGAAATCAGAGTAAGAGTTTACATGTACTGAGAAATCTGATTACTGAGCAAAAATCCAGCTCTCTTCATCAGATTTCTTGATCAGATTTCTAGACCTTACTCAGATCTAAGAAATCGGAGTGTGCTGTTTACATGAACATTTGAACAATCAGATAACAGCAGAAATCCGGTTTTGATTGGATTATTAAGTGCATGTAAACACGCTCGTTGTAACAGCACCAGCCAATTATTTCTGCTCTACCAAACTTTATTTTCGGGCAAGTAGTGTTCTCCTGCACCCAAACTCAGATTCGCATGTCATCAGTTTAGACCTCTCTAGCTGACTCCTGGCAATCTTAGATGGAAAAAATGGAACGAATACATTACAGATTTTCACATATTAATGGAACTGAGTACTCTACAAACTAATAACCTTTTTGTTTAAGGAAATGAAATGAATGTGTCTTTTCAAACTTGAAATGCGCAAATTTCTCTTTAAAGCACTGCAGCATATCACAGTAAAAGCCCCTCTTAACAGTGTATGACAGTGCGTCAGTATTGATGATTTGTGCAAGAGGGCTCTCTTAAATTCCTCTGTACTTCAAACCAACTTTGACAGCAAATAACCATTTTAGACTTTTGTTGTCAGGTTTTAAAAATAAAATATAATTGAAGAATATGGTCGGATATGAAATACTTGGTGAGTGCGCCTCACTTTAAAACTCTTTTGCTACCATAATGTCTTAAAATAGATATGACAGGTTGTGCAATGAATTGTTTAATTGTGACTGCACATTATAGGAGATGTACAAATTTTAAATTGAAGAGAAAATATTGGATCAGTACTCTGTATTGGTAAATAGTTCAGGTGTTGGAGACTGGTTTTTACGTGCTTCAGCACTTAGCAGTCCTGTTCTGTAATAATGGCTGTGCTGTTGTTGCTCCTAGACATTTCCACTTCACAATAACAGCACTTACAGTTGCCTGGGACAGCTCTAGCAGGGCAGAAATTTTATAAACTGACTTTTTTCAATTGTGGCGTCCTCTGATAGTGCCATGTTAAAAGTTTGCCAGTGCTTGTCCACAGAGATTGCATGGCTGTGTGCACCTATTAGCAATGGGTGTGGCTGGAATGTGTGTCCACATAGTTTTGGCAATGTATTTTACCTCAGTAAACAGTATTTTTTTCTCCTGTGTTATTCACAGTGATGGCAGAGTTGCTGCGTCTGCTGCTCAGCGTGTCCGAAAAGGCTGCCAATGTTGCTCGAGTGTGCAGGCAGGAGGCGGCACTCTTTGAGCTGCTGGTACAGGAGAAAACAGGAGCTGATAAGAACAAGAAGTTTGTCCAGGACTTCAAGACGCTCGCCGATGTGGTGATACAAGAAATGATTCGACATGATGTTTGCACACAGGTGCTTAGCAAATATTTGATTGTATTTGTCAATTGGGCGATATTATCATTTGGCTGTGGCTTATCATAATGTTATCTTTCTGCTCTTTTGTGTTTATTCTTGTTTGATAGTTTCCAGAGTTGACCGGCTTCATTCATGGAGAGGAATCAAACAAGTTTGAGAACGGACTTGGTGAGTGGTTTCCCTCAAGATGCCCCAGCATACAATTGCTGATCTCACATCACATTGACGACCTGGTTGCTAATACAGCTGACAGAATTGACAATATTGAACGTTTTATTTACCCCAGTTGACTTTACTGTGTACCTAGCGTGCTAGCCTGTTAAGTAGTAGCTTATGAATGAGCACAGCTTAAGTTTCCAGTATCTGCAGAAGTTGGGCAGGCTAATGCTGTTTTTGCATATTGCAGTTGGAAAAAAAAGGTTTTCTATGCCTTTTTTGCTGAGTTGGTTTAAAACAGTGAAGGTTTTAAGTGTTTAAAGTGAAAGTACTGACTGATGGCATTATGCAGCCATGAAGAAGGTTGAGTCCAAGCCCCCATGAACATCGCCAGTGGCGACAGTGACAAGGAAAAACTCCCTAAGAGCAAGAGGAAGAAACCTTGAGAGGAACCAAGACTCAAAAGGGGAACCCATCCTCCTCTGGTCCACACTGGATAGCAAACAATACCAGTGGAGAATGAGGTTTGACCATCAGTATAAGATACGGAAAAGGGGAAAAGCAGGAGTAGCAATGTCTGTGATTACAAAAATGCTGCCGCATCATCAGGAGGGTCAAGGCAGATGAAGCAACAGCATCAGACCACACAGGATGGGCAGTTGTTCAGCTCAGCAGAGAAACACACAGGCAGTTCATTCAGTTAAGAGAGACTGATTACGGTATACAGTGATAACAGAGCGCAGCAGAGACTCCGGGAACAGGATGCTATTTATTTTATTAAGGTAGAGAGAAAAGGCAGGAAGATGCAGGAACTCTCAACGAATGTGCTTTTGGTTTTATTCATTATTGTGAGAGCACAAGGCAAATTACATTTAGTAATGTTTTCATTGGCATCAGAGATGTGAGGATCCACCATAGTTTAGGTTTGCGCACCCCCTGATGCTTAAAGCAGAGTTAGGGTTATGGTTGGTCAGCTAACTAGTTAACTAAGTTAACTTTATATCGAAAAGTTTCAAAATATTTAGTATGAAAGTGCTTTGTTAGCTAGCAAGCAACCTAAAATACAGCCAGTACATCCACAAATTGACTTCATCTGTTTTCATGTAAAGAAAAAACTTGAAAAAATGGAAAAAAAACTGTTTATTTTTCATCTTTGTAATTTCTTGCTTCTCATTTTTGCTATTAAAATGTGCGGTTAAGGAATTTAAAATGTCAACGTTACATATTACACAAAAAAAAATTCCCTGAAACTGCAGGTAGTGCTAAGTGATGCATCGTCTGCACCATTATTACTTCACACAGCAGTACTGATGTTTAGTTTTAGAAATATTTAAAGGAAGCATTTTGCGCACTACAACATACTAGTCCATAAACCTGACATCCTTAATACACTGTGCGGTTCACTTCTGTAGTATTTAAAAAGGAGGAAACAGAACACAGCAATCCGATCAATACAATTTCTGGTTTGTAAGTCATTCTTATGGGATCATTAACATTATCAGTACAAGCTTTAATATCATCTGATACTGAGATATTGTGACATATATATAGAAAATATTGTTATATTGAATTTTGTCAGTATTGCCCAGCACTGCAGGTCTGGAATAACATAACAAACATTCTGTCTCAGCTTTTTGAATTGTTGTATCTTATATTGTACTGTATCTTCATCTACACTGAAAACTTGAATGTACTTGATTTAAATGTGTGTCTTCATAAAAATAGCCTTTATATCCTCAAGCTTTTGTTATATTATGCATCATTGTTAGGGACGTCTCTGTGTTTCCTTTTAGGAGAGAGTGTGACCGTTACAGTTTGTGCCAAGGAAGAGGACACAGCTGCCTTGTTAGCCAAGGTGCTGGATGGTGACCAAGCAGCTGCAGTCCTCCTGACCAAAGCAATCCACCAGGACCTGCAGATTAGAGATGAAGAGGCAGAATCCTTGCAGCTTGCTCTCAGCCCAGCAGATGTGGGCATCTGGATTGATCCCATTGGTAACTCATGATCTGTTTCAGTCATAGTTTTGTGTTGAAATCACTAGTAGTAAGTTAATGTTGACCTAATTTCAAATTGGACTTTTATGTTGTTAATGACCTGGTCATGTTAAGCATGATTTGTTGTATCATATCATATAAAAGATTAAATTCTTGTTTTCTTGTAATCTTCCATTAAAATGTAACAACTTTGGTCCCAGCTCTAAAACTTGATGATATCACTGTGCACCAGTGGGCGGGGCAAAATAACATTAACCAAAAATATCATGTTTTAGCTACCCCTCCCACCCCCACCTATCATGAAGAGAAAAACGCTCACCCTCCCTGGTGTTGTGTTTCACTCACAGATACAGAGAAGAGCGTCTTATGATTTCACATTCACGCTGATTAATGTTAGATATTTTGAGGTGACGGTTTAGTGAAGTATCAGATTTACACAGTTTGTTCCTTTCCACAAATTTTGTTGGTCAGCCAAGACATTTTGGGGTCTGAAGATGGTTCTTGCACTGAAGCTACAAGGCTATAGTAGCTAACAAGTAATGGAAGCCTGTACTTCACCTGTTAGCATCTAAATCATAACTCACCTCCCTCAAATTGTGTGGAGCCAAATCTGATGGCTTTACAGTGGTGCTGACAGGAACCAGGGGTCGCCATGACTACAACACAAATAGCCATATTATTTACTAAAGCCATATTATTTACTATCCAAAACAACCAGTGAACCTACACGTGTCTTCTGAGTTTTATATGGAATTTGATGTATTCTACTGCATTTGTAACCCTACAGAAACAAATGGTACATTTCTCTGTAGTGCTGATTCAAGTCGATCTCAATTTCTAAATTTTATAAATGTTTATAAATTGGCATCGGCAGATATGTACATGAAAAATATCGGTATCAGCCCACGACTTCCATATCGATGCATCCCTAGTTTCTGACTCTGTATGACATACTGTAATCTATGGACCATTTGAAAACAGCATAGCTAAAAGCAGTAATAGCAGCCATCTTAAAACCTGGATTTGCTTGGTTCTGTTGTTTTTATAGATAATATTGTGTCATACAGTGTTAGAAACCACATAAGCTATTAGCTAAGTATATTAGAGATTACTGCCTTTCTAGCTAATGTCTTGCAAACATGGAGCGTACTCCTTTATTTTTGCCCAAGGCTCATATGTCATTACTAATACTCATGACCTATTAAGCAAACTGAAATGTTCTCTTTGTGCAGATGCCACCAGTCAGTATATTGAAGGGAAGGAAGAGGAGGTGTCAGATGGAGGCTTTTGCCCTTCAGGACTTCGATGTGCACTGGTTCTGATTGGGGTCTACTTGCGGGCCACTGGAGAACCAGTAATGGGTGTCATTAATCAACCATTTAGCCGCAAAGACTCAACAGGCAAGGGGTAAGAGTCCTCTTATCAGCACTACATTATATGTCCAGAGGTGTCCAGAGGGCTCTAATTGGTGAATTCAGCTGTACTCATTGCTGACACAAGCATTCAGCTCTGCACAAACGGCTTGTATAGTCTCCATAGAAAACCAAAAAAAAAAGGTCTACCATTAAAATAATATCTGGACATTAGTGGTCTTTTATTGGAGGTGTACCTCATAAATTGGCCAATCAGTGTATTTTCTTAGAGTTTTAATTGTAGTAAGTGAAATTGTATTCCAGAGATAATTCACAGATACTTTTGCTTCTCTTAAGTAATTTAAAAGAGGATTCCAGCCCAAACCTGGCATTAAATGTGTTGTTTGGCCTGTTATGATATTCTTTAGCACAACATTGCATCCCTCAGCCTCATCGGTTTGACAGAATTTGCAGTTTTATATTGTTTTCATGTTTCCATTCATCAGTGTTCTCTCACTACAATACCCAGCATGCATTGCTCAAACACATCATATAACTGTTGGAAATCTGTGGTGTCAACAAATCTACTTGTTGACTGCTAGTCTAGCAGCTGAGCTAAAGTTAATAAATAAAACTGAGCTAGCATTATTGCAACTCTTACCTCATCAAACTAAATCATAAAGGAAACAGCAATTCTGTCTTTATTCAGTACAAAATAAATGCCAGAAATGAGATTTTACCCTTTTAGACAACAAAAAAAGCAGAGCTGAGGTGCGATATCTATAGCTTGTTGTCCTCCTGATCTGAGTCATTTCTGTCATTTAAGGGACCCATTCTGTTTGTTATAATAATGATATGAAGACAGTTATTACAGTTATACACTTATTACAGTTATTAGAGCAATAACTTTAGCTATCTGGCTTCATTCTGCATTCACCAGCAAATAAAAACAGAAAAAGTCCAAATGGCCTTGAAAATTCAACTCTAAGCAGTTTCTTCCACCCTAAGACACATCATCAAAGGGTTTTTTCTAGTCTTTAAATCACAAAATGTCACCATATTGATTACAGGAGCGCCTCTCTAGAAGGTGGATAGGCATGTTTATGACAGATGTAGCGAAAGTTACATTTTTCATTTTGGTTGGAGTGTTCCTTTAAAATATGTCTTTTTTATGTCCACATTAATTTATGTAACTATTCCTGTGACTCACCATACATGAACAATTGAATTAACCCTGAATTAAAGTACTATTTAAGCGGAAAATCAAATTTACACAGTTTTCTCTCCCTAACTCTAGTTGATCAGTCAAGACATGTTTGGTGTCTTTCTGTAGTTTTAACACTGGAGCTACGAGGCTAATGAAGCTAACAAGTATTGTAAACTAAACTATGGACAAAGTTCAGGCTTTAACAGGGCGAGTAGTTTATAACTGTGCAGCTTACAGTCGTACAGTGTCAGAAACCACATAAGCAAGTCTGTTAGAGATTATGGAACAAACAGACAAGTGTGTGTTGATTTAGGTGAGCGGTTAGCATCATGCTAATTGGATATATTGGCTGTAAGCCTCCATTACTTGTTAGCTACATTAGCCTCGTAGCTCCAGTGCTAAAACTATAGAAGCAAACTTCAGACACCAAACATGTCTTGGCAGATTGACTGTATTTGAGGGAAGGGGGTAAATTGTGTCAACTATTGCCAATTTATGAACCCTGTCTTTCATTTTGTTATCACTTTAGGTGGAAGGGGCAGCACTTCTGGGGAGTGTCATATGGAGGAGTAAATACTTACTCCTTCAAACATCCCAAGCAGTCTCTTAAGAAGAAAAATGACTCCCTCTCGGTGGTCCTGAGCTCCAGTGAGCGCCGGGAAGTAAAGGATGCTTTAGCACCGCTTTGCAATGGCCGTTTGAAGTATGCTTCTGGAGCCGGGTACAAGATCCTGTGCGTCATCCAAGGCCTTGTGGATGTGTACGTGCTCTCAGAGGGAAGCACCTTCAAGTGGGACTCCTGTGCCCCCCATGCCCTGCTCCGGGCGCTTGGGGGAGGAGTTTCCGACCTCGGGGAGTGTCTCTCAGCCGTCAGCGATGGAAACAAGGGCTTTAAAGCCGAACTGACCTACCATCAGCCCCAGGCAGGCTGCCAGGGAGTAGAGAGGTGGGCAAACCAAGGCGGACTGGTGGCCTATTTGGACTCTGCAGTTATTGACAGGGTTGTGGGTGCACTTGTTGGGAAAATTTGAGTTATTATGTTGTCAGATGTTTATCTTTGGAGCAGGTTTTATTCTTTTATTAACAGTTATGGGTATGTTCATTGTTGCTATTCGTTGACATAGATCTTCATGGCATTATAGACTATTATATGTATCGAGAGATTCAGTGATGCCAAAATGTTTTAAAGTCTATACAGAAATCCTTTTTAAGCTATGAAAACAAGACAAATCCTGATTGGGACCTTTTTAAGTTTCATTTACGTAGCCTACATGTAATCTATTGCGTACATTTATATTTCCATTTTTCTCAAACTAGCAAATGTTGGAGCTGCCAGTGAAAAAACAGGCAGTCAGAATGCAATATTATATTTTGTTATGTCTATTATATTTTAAGATGCAGTATGTAATGCAAATTCTTAAAGTAATATTAAAGACATATAATACTGTGTAATCTTTAGAGTTATGCAAAAGAGCATAAAGTTTGTGAAAATGTAAAGTAAAAAAAAAGATAAAGTTACCATTGAGTTTGCATGTTCTACTCCAAATCGTCAGTGTCAAAACAAACTAGAATGTACCTCGAAAATGCTGACTTTACACATTGTTTGGACAATTTTTATTGGGCGATTCATCATGAAAGTTTCATGCAATGTAAAGGAAAGCTGGCACTTTCAAATCATGTATGGAGGAGCGGGGTTCGTTGGCACTCTGCCTTTATCCCAAGCATACCATACATTAGGATGACCTACCTAGCAGCAAGTGAAACACCTAGATGTGTACATTTATTACTCAAATAACTTCATACGAATTTCATTAACTTAGCATCAGTTAGCTTTTATGATTCTCCAATTAATGGATGTTTCTTTCAGCAATGAAAGCATCATTCAACTCACCACTGCAGGTGTTGAGGTCGTCACAGCTCATGGCCCAAACTTTATTTCTTCAGCAGACATTTCTTGATCGTGATCTAAAATCTGGCTGGCAGCTCGCCAATTGTTGAGAACTCCCAAATTATTGAAGCTATTGAGAATAAACTAGACTCAGGCACCTGTGCGGAGAAAGTTGGGTTTATTAAAAGACATCGTCATACAGAGATGTTAACGGATCACCATTTTCTTCTTTCTCCTGCCACTGAGCAGGAGTTCACACATTACAGAGAGTGTTATCACCCTCAGCCAGCCCAAACTGTCTTCCCCTGATAAACATCAAGGTTACATACCAGTGATAAAGAGGCATAGGAACATGCAGAACATTCCTAACCTGAAATATTTAGGCCCTAGAGACAACACAACTGCTCTGATAGACAGAATAAGCATATAAAAGTTCTAAAAATTAACCACTTTCCAGCAAAGGTCGTGGCTAAAAGACAGACCCTTTTAATATCAGTAAGTATTGGTTGGAATTGGTTGTGCATTCATGACTAAATTAATATTGTACACTTGTTCCAACCAGCCCCAGCATAGAATTCATTGGCACAGTGCCAATAAATATAATTTCAAAGACTGAAGCAACAAATAGAAATGATCAGACTAAATGGCAACCAAATGACATTTTCGAATCAATTAGATGTTCAGAATGTTATTTTTATTTTAGTAGCATACAATGTACAGCTGTGCTTTGTGAAAAAAGAGACAGCTTTCATACAATATTACTCAAGCAAAAATTTGAGTATGTGTATTTCACATTTGAAAAATGTTGATTTTCTAAGTGAAAATACAAACTCTTGTAGACAGCTTAGAGGTAAAAACAACTTGTTATAAATGTAATCTAATTTTAATATAAACACAGGATTCTAGTCGTGTTAGTATGCTATGTAGTATGTGTGCAGCGTATAATATAAAATAACTTAGGCAGGCTGACACATGTGCCAACCAACCCCACCCACATCAGGACACAACTCTGTTTACTTCATGCTAGCCAGCTGGCATTACTTATCATTGGCTTTCAAATCAAACACAGCCGATTGCTATCTCTTAATGTATTTCAAAATTCTGCCTTTAAAAATGAACTGTGTTTACTCAGGGAGATTTTTTTATACCCACCTTAACACACGGTAGCGTTCAGAGCTCCTGATAAACTGGATGAACATCGGTTTAATGAGGGCAGTTATTTTTATGTTACATTTTGGTGACAGTGTCTCCTCTCTCTGTAAGTTGACACTGTGCCAACCAACCCTGTTGTTTCCCAGAGTCCAGTGGTGGTGTGCTTTACACCCCTCCAGCCGACACCTGGCATTGCACACAGTGACCCTAGGCTCCGTGGTGTGACACTTCAAGGCTGAGCTATTGTTGCTTCTAGACGCCTCCATTTTGCAATAATAACACTTACAGTTGACTGGGGCAGATCTAGCAGGACAGAAATTTAACAGTCTGACTTTTGGCAAAGGTGGCATCCTATGACAGTGCCATGTTCAAAGTCACTGAGCTCCTCAGTACAACCTATTAAACTGCCAATCTGTGTTTATCGAGACTGCAAGGCTATGTGCTTGATTTTATACACCTGTTAGCAATGAGGGTGGCTGAAACACCTGAACTCAGTAATTAGGAGTGGTGTCCACATACATACATTTGGCCATATAGTGTGTGTGCATGTATGTGTGTGTGTATATATATATATATATACACACACCAAATAGCCAGGTTTCAGAAACTTGTTCTGGATTTATTTATATCATCAATGGGGAAAATATCCACTAATCCTTATTAGTCCATTTCCTGAACTGTGAATGCCACAGAGCTGTGGTTTCACTGCGGTTCTTTTCGTAGGGTTATACTCTGCCGGTGAATCAGTGTTGTGGAAACAGCAGGATACATCTGCACTTTGGGAAATGCCTTTTTATGGCCAAAGACCTCTCAAAGAGAGAACTCGATTTCATCTCCACTCAGCTGAAGAAACATTAAGAAGTGTTGCCAAAGCCACATGAATAAATAGAATAAGAGATTAGAAGGCCATAAAGAGCCTTTGCTCTTTAGTTGATTTACTGTAAATACTAGATTAGTCTGTAATACTACATGAAAGGATGCTTGCAATATCAAACTGGCAAACTCATAAAATTACAATTACAGTACTTTCTTCACTATTTGGGGTTCATGAGGTGAAATCTATTCTTCCTGTGTGAACATTTTACATGATCTTGCAGCTTTTCAGCTTTAAACACAGTAGGACTAAACCATTAGAGTATGTTCGTGTAAGGAGTATATATTATACACTATTCAATTCAGCTGTAGGACTAGAATGAATACCATATTTTAGTTGGAGTCTGTTTAACCTGTAGCATATAATGAAAATGGTTGGTGCTACTGCTGAAAAGTTTGGAATCACGGTAATAATTGTTCATAAATAATTTTATTCAATAACGTTCGGGGTAGACTAAAATATGAACAAATATTTTCGATGTTTTGTTCAATATTTTCATAGGTGGCAGGATATTTTGACATAAATAGTGTACTGTAATTGTCTAGTTATTTCTTGTCTTGTCAGTCATCTGCCTTTAATCACTACTTTTGAAATATGAGGAATTCTGGATATTTTATTATAGCTTTATTCTTGATATTAGACAGCTTTCTCAATCATTTAATCATTAGAATCTTTATCTGCAGCAAATTTGATTTTGTATTATTTTAAAACAGTGATACCAAACTTTTAAACAGTGTGTAATTCTGATCACAAGAAATTTGCATTGTGGGCCGTACTTCAAATATATATAAGCGCTAAATTCTGATCTGTGAACTTTTGTAGTTCAAAGTTTGGAATGAAGCAGGAAAACTGAATTATGCCGTTTGAAATAAATTATCGCATCATGATCTTGTTTCTGGCATTTTCTTCTATAAATACACTTTGTTTTCAGATGTCCAGATGTTTGAAGGCATTAATAAAGGGGAATACCACCATTTTTTTCTAAATTTATATATAAGTGTTTGAGATGTAAACAGAATGATTCAGAGTGGTTTGGTGTGAAATGGTTCAGCTTCTTTACAGTGGTCGTGATAGGAACCAGAGGTCGCCATGACTACAACACAAATTTAGATATTTTATTTACTATCCAAAGCCACCAGTGAACCTACATTCTGTCTTAACCACTGAATTATGCCAAAATTTTGAAAATATGGTGTAATTCCCCTTTAAGTTTCATTGAAAATTACAGTACATAAATCCACAGAACGCTACCTCCCACAAAAGACTTAATACTGCAAATAGTTACGGAAATCAACTTTAATATGAAAAGAAAAAAAACAGCAATTGATGACTGATTATGGGGGAAAGGATGGATATAAGTGTCCTGCACCATCATAATGATTGTCTGAGATTTTAGTTATATAAATTTTTTGCATATACATTTAAATTCACTTAACACCTTATTCTGGGATGGTCATCCAGAAACAGACTGCCTTCATCAAGACACATTCTTATGTAAACTAGAACATTTATGCTGCCATGCATCCAATTTCTTTTAAGCAAATTTAGTGAAAGTGACCCACTGGAATCAAACTGATTTGTAAATACTGAGATGGGGAGGGAAAAAACTCCTTACAGTTAAGAGTCCTCAAGCAAATATAAAGTTCAATTTAATAAATTTAACATGTGACAAAATTCTGTTCATATAATGGAGCCATTCTTTATACAAATGGTTGACAGACATTAAACGAAAAGGAAAATGATCGAAATTAATTGCACATTTATCCCCACTTTACACTGAAAACACACTCATACTCTGGGAAGTTCTATCACTGTTAGTGTGTTTAGGCTATTTTTTTGCATGCCTGCTTTATCCCTTCAGCACTATCATCATTCTAACTGCCCAATTAAGAAACGATGGCTGATCTGGCAAGCGCAGCTATATTTCACATTCTATAGTACTCCTAAAAAAGATGCTTCTTTAAGGGTTCCTTAGTAAAGAAAATGGTTCTATAAAGAACCATGAACACTCAAAGAACCCTCTGAATGAATAAGCGATCTCTGCATCATGAAAAGTTTCCTCAGATTGGTGGAGAATGAGCTATAGATGGTTCTATATTGAACCCATTTTGAAAAGGTTCTATATAGCACCCAAAAGGGTTCTTCTATCGTTACAAGCTCGACATCGTAACAATAGAAGAACCCATATGGGTGCTATATGGAACCCTTTTCAAAAAGGTTCTATATAGCACCATCTACAGAAAGAAGCTTTTAATCATGCAAAGGGTTCTTTGAGTGTTCATGGTTCTTTATAGAACCATTTTCTTTACTGAAGAACTCTTAAAGAACCATCTTTTTAAGAGTGTTGAAGTGACAAGGCAGAAAAAAAACATAGGAAGGTATGGTGGACTAAATAGAAAGTGGACGAAGATCTTGAATATCAATCTGGACAGTATTAAGACCATCACAGTATTAAGACCAAGCCCATTAAACATGGTTCTTAGGATACCGTCTCATCAGGATTATTGTGCAAAAAAACACTTTTCAGAAAGCAGGCTGTTTGCTTTTTGCCTAAATATGGTTTACAATAGATTTGAACAGATTTAATTCAAATACAGTAATTCAAATACAGTAAATCAATAAGAATAAAAACCAAAAAGATGGTTCTGATGTGTATTTCAGCATCTGTTTTCAATATAATCACTTGCTGCTTAGCAAGAAACAAACTTGCAAAAAGTGCTTATTTTAAATTTTTCTAGCATTCCAACTAAATTTCAGTGAGCAGCTCATTCGGTTCAGCTAACAAAGCAGTTAGCAGAAACAAGAGGACTGGCGATAGTTGTGTGTCTCACATCTGTTTCAAACTACGCAAAATGTGACCAAAAATCTAGAACAATAAAGTAATTCAAAATTCATTCAAGTGTAAACAGAAGTGAACTGCTGTGAGTTTGGGCAGAGTAATGACAGAGTAGCGTTCCTCCTGACCATCCTCAGAAGGCTGTGGACTATCATTATTGTACTCTGTGCAAATTCCACTTATATTTCAAATTCTGAACTGCCTTTCAGATCATCAGCTTCTTCTCTCTGTTCTCCGCAGACCAACTGTGACCGCACCATAGTCATCCCTGAGGTGTATTCATGGTCGACAGAAGAATCATAAACACTGATGCAAAAATTTTTTACAAAGAATGGCAAAAAAATTATGCAAACTTCATCATGAAAAACCATGCCATCATCTAACTGTGCATGACAAAAACATACGAAAGGCCATGGAAATTTAACTTCTGCAAATCATTTAACACAATAAACCTGTGGAACGAGTGGCATGGGCAAGCTGTGCCTTTCCAGACACAAATAAAAAAGAAAGGGCTTGAAAATTATCCGACAAAAAGGCTACAATTGTAGATCTTTTCCTTCGCCAGCCTTCTCAAACAGAGCACAGTTTTCAGCTAGTTCCTGTTGGCATCGAGAAGATTCGACACACCAACACTGAAACATTCTTCTGAGGTCAACCCAACCCATTTTGTCCTTGTGCCCCGGCACAAGTCCGTCAGGCCAGGCCGTGGCAGCGCTCTGCTGCAGTCCGTCTTCCTCCTGCAAGGTCGTCGGAGCACGCTATGGCACCACTCAGCGCTGGAAAGGCTTGCGTGCCTTCTTCCGCCGGCGTGGGTGTTTTCCTCCTTCAGTCCAACATTCACTAGGGTCTCCTCGTTGCGCCCCAGGGTTAAAGAAACCTGGCTGGGGAGGGGGACCTGAAAACAGTCCACCAGTCCCTGTGCCAGCCCCTGAGGGATGATGGGGAGGCGTTCCTGAGGGGAAGAACCCACCGTTGGAGGAAGCATCACCGGGAGAACCCCCCTGGAAGATACGGTTGAAGAAGTCCTGTAGGTCTGCAGGTGAGCCTGCACCTGGCGGATGGTCTGAAGGGGATCTGAGAGAGAGAAAATACATCAGACACAGGTCTCAGCTGAGAGTGTACAGCTGGTGTGTTGTGTCATCACATCATAACATAGATATACACACCATGTCCTGCCATTTATACACTATGTTCTGCTATTCATGTATGCAGTGGAATTACAGTTGCTGTTATTAGACACGGGTGGAAAACGATTAATTTTATCTGAGTATTATTTTTGAGGATGTGTACCGAGTATAATTGAAGCTGAATATTTGAAATACTTTCTCAATTAAGAAAAATAAATAAACTAATAAATAAATAAATAAATAACATGTTTTACTTTATTTGCTTATGAGTCAGGTTACCTTGCATTTAAATTTATTTTTCTGAAAAGCAACCAAATTCATATCAGCATAAAATGAAACTTCCCCCAGATGCGCATTCATATTTCTGTGAGGACTCCATTAGTCACCGCACCACACACCACTAAACAAGGAACTTTTATGTACTGGGTGTGTTTAAAGGGGAATTCCACCAAGTGTCCAAATTTCTGCACTATTCAATCATTAAGATGTCAAAGTTTAAGATGACAAAGTCATTCAGAGTGATTTGGTATGAAATGCTCAGTTCTAGAGAAACTTGTCAAGTCAGAAATGTTCACAGAAGTAGTGATGGGAACCAGACAGACTTTTTTTATAATACATGCAAGGCAGAGAGATATATGCATAGTGTTGGCACAAAAGTACATTAAGAATATTATTTTGGATTTACCACTATTGTACCATCATCAACATTCCATATAAAACTCAAATGTGAAGGTTCACTAGTGGATTTGTATGGTAAATAAAATGGCTATACTTGTGTTGTAGTCATGGCGACCCCTGGTTCCTATCACCACCACTGTAAAGAAATCTCTACACTCTTAAAAAAAGATGGTGCTTCAAGAGCTCTTTAGTAAGGAAATGGAACCATGAACACTCAAAGAACCCTTTGCATGCTCTTCAGCTTGATGGAGAATGTGTTGTAGATGGTTCTATATAGAACTTTTTTGAAAATTGTTCTATATAGCACCCAAGAGCTCTTACACTGTTACAGTGTCAAGCCTGCAACAATAAAAGAACCCTTTTGAGTGCTATATAGAACCCTTTATAACCCTATACAGAACCATTTATAGCACATTCATGCACATTTTCTGACAATCTTTAATCATGCAAAGGGTTCTTTGAGTGTTCATCGTTCTTTACAGAACCATTTTCTTTTACTAAAGAACCAATGAACATTCAAGAACCATCTCTGTACACTCCTAATCAACCATTTTTCATCAAACCACTCTGAATGTGCGAGTATATTTTTAGTTCCATACTTCCCCTTTTAATTGAGTGAAATTTTGATACAGGATTTTCACTTGAGTATAGTTTTTCTGTACTTTTTCTACCTCTGATTAGATGTCAACTAGATTAGACTCGTTCACCAAAGAAAAACATGAAGGTTGTTACCTATGGCGGTTGGTGCCACTGTTACTTTTAGAACCAAAAGAGATGTGATAGGGCACACGATGTGTGTCAGGAGAGATCCCTATCCGCTGGCAACCAGCCCACTCTGTATTAAAAACCAAAGATCGGTATACTTCACTACAAAGCAATTAATTTCAACACACAACATACTAAAGAGCTTTATATAAGCAGCAGAACCATAAAACAACTATCAGTCATGAGTAATATAAAATACCAGTTATGTCATAGACTTTGCCATCCATAAAGGCAAAGTATGTGATCCGCAGGCCCAGCATGCTGGACTCTGCCCACAGGTCTCCCTCCTCAGCACTGTGTCGTTTATTGCACTCAGCACAGAACCGGGCTTCATGGGGCTCCCGGTCCATCTCAAAGCGCCTGCAGCATAGAGAAAAAAAGAGGAACAGACTAATTAAGAATTCTTAACTAATCTTTTTAAAACAGTTTTAAAAAGGGCTAACAATGAAAGAAATGTGTGTTAAGTTAGCACTAATTCTATAATCACTGTCACTGCTAGGTTGGGGTTTGTCCAGCAAAAATATCCAGCTAAGAGTGGCTCTGTGGTCAGAAAGTGACCACTGATATAAGATGGCTAACATAAAAAGGTGCAAGGAAAAGAGTGAGTTATAGTCTCTAACTGTACACCAGGTGTACGAACAAGTAAGGTGTGTCGAATAAAGTGGTCAGTAAGTGTACACAGTGTTTAAAAACAAGTTCAGACATGGTTGGTATTCCAGATATACTTGTACCAGCACCAAACCTGCTAAAAATCCCAAAAAGTCTTAAAACCCACAGGACAGGTTTGATTTTGGCTTTCTGTCACTCCAACACCAGTCAGTCCACTTTTGTTCTCTCAGACATTAATTTTTAATCACCTACACTTGTTTCAACAGAGCAGCAGTTAGTCAGAATCAGGCCTGCTCTGTGGTGAGTGGCATCGTTTGGGTGTTTGCTGTTTGCTAAGCTAATGATCAGGCTACAGATCCACACACCACAGAACAGGTTTGATTTCCCTTCAACTTGATTTCTCTCTCTCTCTCACACACACACACACACACGTTTAAAACAAACAATACTTGTAATTAAGGCTGCAGCATCAGTATGTATGTGAGAAAGTTTCTGCAGCTGTAAAAAGAACAGCGAGTAACAAAATGTTCACTAAACAGCGTCAGAGATCGCCTACATCACGGTAACATCATCCGCTCAACGTTTAACGGCACTACAAACATGTAAACAAAATGCTAATAGCTAACGGCTATTATAACAGCTGCTACAAACTAATACTGCGAGCTAAACCACATCTGTGAAAGTGAAACTAACTCAAGTACATGACAAATAGGATCATACAGGCCTTAACAGTTAGTAAAGGAGACTTAACATCATTCACACACATAACAGTGCACAATAAACAGAATAAACTCTATTGTAGCTAGTTTTTGCCCTGAATGTGCGGCACTCAGGAGAGGCCAGAGTGAAACACTTTCCTCTCTAGTACAGCCTTTTAAAATAAAAGAGTGAATTGCTGAACTACTGCCAAACTGAACAACTGCCCATTCTGTGCTGTCTGACGCTGTTGCTTCATCTGCCTTGATCGGTCGCCCACTGCTTGCCTGCCTTCTTCCTGCTGTACAAACCTCACCTGCATGACCCTCCTTATGACAATGCTGCTGCACATTGCTTCTCCTGCTTTTCCCTTTTTCAGTATCTTATACTAATGGTCAGACTTTTTTCTTTGCACATATTGCTCCTCTGTTATTGTTTGCTACCTGGTCTGGACCAGAGAAGGATGAGTTCTCCTTTTGAGTCTTAGTTCTTCTCAAGTTTTCTTGCTCTTATGGAGTTTTTCCTTGCCACCATCACCATTGGCGATGCTCATGAGGGCTTGGACCCAGATTTTCCTGTAAAACTGCTTTGTGACGATGCCTTTTGTAAAAAGCACTATATAAATTAACTTTCACTTGACTTGACTATAAGAGCTCAAGTCTGCCTTGTCTGTGTTTCTCGTATCAGGAAAGTACCTGTGTAACTAGCTGATTAAATTAAACTGAATGAAAGATTAATATCAGGATTTTTTTTTTTATGTACCCCCAGCGTCATTCAACCTACCACTGGGGGTATGCGTAACACATTCATGGAACCTTACTGACCTAATAAAACAGCCAATTAATGTAGGGCCAAGGTAGGTACACCCAAAACACTAGCAAGCAGTGTCCACTGTTGATATGACCCCAATTTAATAAAGGGACAATATGGCTTTGCATACGTACTTGTGCTTGCCTTCACATTTGGTGCACATCATGGTGTTCATGGCTTCTTTCAGGTCATCCTGCAGCTTTGTCAGGAACTCGTTCATTGATCGGGATAGCTCTGTTGCTGCCATTCGCTTCCTGATTGGGTGAACAGGAACAAAGAGACTTGATATTTTGTCATTTGATTCATGAGAATTGAAAAAAATAAATATTTCTATAATAATGGACCAAAGAATGGTCAAAATCAGGCACTAAGATGACTGTTACTACTGTTTTAAGCTACGCAACGTGCTTTAGTCCATGTTTATAGATAAAAAGTCTTATGATGTCAAAACTCAAATAAGCACGTGTACATGAGATTACAACTCAACACAGTTTCACGTAAGGACAATAGCCTCACAGCTCCAACCCAAATCTAACATTCATTTTTAGACGTGCACTCACAGTTCATACTCCCGTCTTGTCTCTGGGTTACTGACGATGTCCCATGCAGCTCTAAGGACTTTGAAAGCCTCGCCAGCACGTGGGTGCTTGTTCTTGTCTGGATGGACCTAAAAGCCAAAAATACACAGGCCTCACATTTCATTTTCACTTTGAGTTCGAGTGATCACTGACTGTTCGAGTGCCAAATACTTTCTTATTAATTTTAAAAGGTAGCAAGAATCCAAGGATATTTAAAGTGTAGTACATTTGCAGATGAAGGTGAAGTTTACCTGTACAGCCAGCTGTCTATAGGCCCGCTTAAGTTCAGACTCTGTGGCATGGGTGTTCACACCCAGGACGTTAAACGGGTCCAGCTCATCTTCAGGGACCTGTAAAAGACGAAGCCTTTAATTTCCTAAAGGAAAATAAGATACCTTCCTTCCTTTTAACCATATCTAACATGATAATCAAATGCAAATACCACTGTCAGTGTAGGTTAAAAGTGCACTGTCTTCATTTCATGACGGAGCACAAAATATCATGATTAATTTCAGTCAGAAAGAACCCCAGGACACTTTGAACATGAGATAACCGCTCACTACAAGTCTCAGTACTTCCTACCAATAATAACCGTTGGCTTGTTCATCTTTTACAGATACAGAGAACATATAGAGAACATTCCCTCTAATCACAGACCTATTAGCGACACTGCGAATAGCATATGCTAATAGTAATCACTGCTGAAACAGTAAAATGACCCAAGGAAACACATTTAAGTTATAAACAGTGAGGGCGCAAGACAATAACACAACCTACTAACCATCTAATTTGTTAACAGCAACCTGAAATAACACTATCATGCTACAGATGGGAAAAATCGTGCTCTAATACCTCACACGAAGACATGCACACAGATTGTGGCTAAATGTTATTTGTTAGTTATTGTTAGAAATCTCAGAGACCTGCAACATGTAAAACTCTCTAATCACAATGTTGTTTACTGTTTGCTTTGAGTATCCTGACCAATCACAGCTCCAGATGAGTTTCTGTGGGTGCTGTGATGAAACAACATATTTGTGTATTCCAAAACAGGTAAATTATTTTGGTCAAACTAATGATGGCCGATCTTTAACCATGTAACACCAATGTGTTTTTAATGATCACAATATGTAGCAATATAATAGCAATACTAGTATTTTGTCTATGTAGTGCAATCCAGACAGTCATGGGCAATATCACTATATATACATCATAATTACGTCACATTAAGCTTCTCTAAGCGTATCGTGGATGTTGTCAGCACTCAAAGGGCCAACATCATGAAAAACTGAATTTTCCTCACTTTCTTCAAATAAAGGAGTTTGATGTAGTGTTTAAAGACTGTTACAAGTTTCAAAACGTGTCGTTCACTCCCCAGTCCTTACAGTCCATATATGGAAACTTAGCGGCAAAAGAAGTCCATTTCTGTGATGTCACAGAAACCAAATGCATTTACAAAACCTATTCAACTGACTGCAGTTCAGCTCTGTCCACTCACACTGAAGTTATGAGTGCTTTAATCCAGACTGCTTTTTGAATGAGGCAGCCAATCAGAACAAAGCTTCTTTACATATAACCGTCTTAAAGAGACCGTTAACAGAACAGTCTGTTTAATTCCAAGGGATAAAGAGAAGTTAGACAACTGTCATACAGAAATTAATTAGGACTTTGTGATACATAAACCCACACAAATGTTATAACTGGACTTCAGGACATGGGCCCTTTGAGGATCAAGGAAACAACTGAGCGTTTCATTACAAAGAGAGTATCATAGTTATTCCTGATTAACTGCAGTGCAGTGTGTGAAATGTTCAATAAAAATCATTCTACTTACACTTTCTAATAGAATTTTTTAAATGTAGCACTAATGCTGCTTTTTGTTCATTCTAACTTATCAAACTTACCAATATCATGATGTATTATCAAGTATCAAGAAAAGTGGGATATAACATTTTCACCATATTAGTATAATATTTAAGATGGAACTAATAAAGGTAATGAAACAATGCAGATTGTTTTGTTTTCTTCTCTCAACAATAGCAAAGGGAATTTTATACAGTATTGTAAACGTTAACCAGACAGGAAACAGAAGGGAAAGGAGTTTCCAGAACATAAACTATTTCTTTACTTTTATGGATTTTGTCCTTTCAAAACAGTCTTAGACACCCAATAAACGACACTGCAGTTAACTGTCTGGTCCTACCGCTTCAAAATACAATAATAAAAAAAAAAGCCTGAAAACAAAACAAAGTAAAAAACAAACGCTTAGAACAAGGACACTCATATATTATGATATATCATTATATTACGTACATATAATACAGTATATATTATATGCATTATATTATAGTTATAAAGCTAAACATCTAAAAAAATATTGGTAAAAAGTCATTACAATTGAAAAGGAATATCAATATCAACGTATACTGGTACATTCGATATATCTCCCTACAATTGGGTAAAAACGTGAGGTTAACTACCTGCGCCAGTGCCAGCAGTCTCTCAAGCTCTTGTCCAGGCTGACACTTATCTCTGTAGGGAGATTCTGGATTTGATGTTTCGTCTGAGGAGCTGCGCTTACAGAACCATCCTCCAACCCTTCCAATAATCATGGCCCCTTTCTTCCACACCCAGCAGTTCTGAAGAGCAAGCCACCATCGCCTTCCTCTTTCTCCACCCAGCCTTTCCAAGACACTCTTGATCAATCGGGCGCCCAAGCACACTGCTACACTCAGGAGACCAAAACTGGACACAATGCCTCGTCGGGCCATGCTTGTGGCCTTACTAACCCAAACCACAAGAGCCGCACCCATGCACCAGGTCCAGTCCGCTATTCGTCTTAGATCCTGCTTCATTCCGGCGATATCCGTGACCTTGAAGAACACAAGCGAGCCAAAGTCGTAAAGTGCAACTGCTCCTGATTCTACAGCGATCCCACAGCGGTGGGTCAAAGACACAATGAGGTCCACTACCATGTGGATACAGGAAATAGTCCACGGGCTGACTGACTCCGCTAAGAAATCCCGGAACGCTGCCATCAACTGGGCGCCGGTCTGCCTTCTCAAGCGGCCCTGGTTGTGATGGTGGTGGTTCCGTCGACGGACCTGCTTGTGCCTGCTCGATCCAGAGGAGGACAGACAGGATTTATAGGAAAGGGATGATGGGGATGTCCATGACGAACACTGCTCAGCTGGCCCTGAGCCTGATCCACTTTTTCTGGACTTTCCTTTCTTCGCTGATGCAGAATTCCGAGAGCCAGACTCGCTGTTGAACTTTGCTCCATTTCTGCATCCTTTCTCATCATCAATTTCATTAAACACACTATTCTCGTCTTCTTCCAGCTGATCCATCCTGCCATTTGTTCTTGTATATCCACTTTCTTCCGCTTTCTCCTTATCCTCCACCGCTTCCATGTAACCAGAGTCTTCTTGCTGTAGACTGTCCAGCACCTCCTCGGATGCTGGATCACCGCTTTCCTTTGTCTGTGACTGACTAAGGACAGAATGGGAGGAAAGGGATCCATAGCAAGTCTCTTCACATATTTGGTCATTCATTGGGACATCACCCACAGAAATCCCAGCGCTTATGTCCACTGGATCCCACTGTCCAGCCATGACGTCCGTCCTTCTCGAAAACCCGAAGTCTGCCTAAACTGAGAAGGCTCAGGGACCCGTCATCACTTGTAACGGGCTCCACTGATCTTCAAGAGAACAAATGAGTCAGGCTCAGGTTAGTGCAGCAGCACATTTGGTGCCAACCACTTCTTCATATGCACAAGTGAGACATAAGCATGATGCCATGGACGGTTATTAACCCTGACCATCACTGCATGAGGACAGGCAGGTGCACCACACTTTTACTAGAAATGTTTTAAAACTCTTGCCGTGGAACCTGTGAACAAGAAAAAAAAACTGTCAGTATAGTCAGCCACTCCAGCCTAAAACTAGCATTGTATCTCTAATTTGTCACACTATTTAAATTAATTTAGTTTAATTTATGCCAATCACTACAATATCCAGCATGCATTGTGCAAATATGTCATACAACTACTGGGAATCCTAAACGCCATAAAAAACACACTAACGTAAATAAAACTGACTACACTTAATTATCCACCCTAAAGCACTCATCATTTTTTAAAACATCCTCCCAACTTCAAGATACATTATCTGAACCTTTTTTTAGTCTTTAAACGGAAAAACTGCAAAATTGAAAATACTGTGGCAAGACTGTAAGAGACAGCAGACATCTTCACAACAGATGTAGCAATTGGTCCATTTTCATTTAGGCCAGAATGGCCTCTGTAATACATTTGACAACCCATTTTTGCCTGCGTTACATCACAATTTGGTTCACATGTTAGGGTGGGCGATATGGCAAAAATATTACATCACAATTGTTCAAGACATTTCCGTGATACATGATATGCATCCTGATATTTCGCTTTTCTAGGATTTAATAAGTTGGAACAGACAAAACAGTGCCTGTAGTTCCGTGTAAAAATACTACAATAATAATAATAATAATAATAATGATAATAATAATAATCCTACAACTACAATGATTTATTCAGTGTTTTGAAGACTGCACTAAATCCAGTTAAACAGGCCTAATTATGCTCACATTATGCAATGAAGCATGTAGTCAGCGTTTTTTAAGTACTGATGATATTCACGATATGCTCAGACGAACATATTGCAACAATTTCTCATGATCACAACAAAATATTGTCATATTGAACATCTCTATTCACATGTATTAAGATTTTCTATAAAAATCATATTTAATATGGAGAGGAATTTGTGCCAGACTGAAAAGCAATCACCACAGTGCAAAAACGTGAAATGCAATGCACACAACATTACCTTTCCATAGTGACATGCAGAACACACGAAAATGAAGAAGAAAACCCACATTACTGTTTTCACCTTGCTGGACTTCTAAATGATAAACAACGCATGAGGAGGTGAATTTTAAAATGAAATGCTGAATTCTCGTCAGAATTGAATACCATCCGCCTTGAAATGTAATAAAGGCATGACTATATTGCTTTCCACCATGCAGTACTTAAAACAACGTTAAGTGTTACTGTTCAAATGCAATCTTGTGTGTGCACTGCATTTCAATATAGAGAGGAATTCTGCACCTCATCTGTAGAAAAGTGATGACACGTGCATAGTATTTCACTGTTTTTACTGTTAGGGTTGCATTTCAATAAGGAAAATGTGTTTAAAGTAGTGCACGGTGGATTGTATTCAATTCTGACACTAATTCAGCATTTCAGCAATTTAATTTTTAAATTGAAATCTTCATGCACTGTTTTTCAGTAAAGAGGTCGAGCAAGGTGAAAACAACATAAGAGGTTTTGTTTTTCAATGTGGCACCTATTCTGCAGGTCACTACAGAAAGAATGTCGTGTGCATTGCATTTCACGTTTTTCCACTGTAGTGGCTGCTTTTTAATCTGGCATGAATTCCTCTTCATAGTTCAAGAAGTTGCTCCTTCTCGTAGCTTTGTCTGTTCTGTTTAAAGTGGACACGACAAAATTACAGAACAACAGAGATGGCCAAAAAACAACGTTTTAAAAGACAGATGAAATGTCCTCCTTACATTTCAAACCGAGATGTTTACAGTTTCTTTATCTTTAAAAATAAATCTAGAACCGCGCTGAGCCAAAGCTAAGCGCCCAGGGAAGCTTGTCGGCTTCTTATTTCCCAGCTTCTTGCTAGAATTTTCCCGTTCCACCTTAAATGATGCAGCAGTTACATTCTGGAGCTAGAATGTAACTGCTGCACCATTTAAGGTGGAACGGGAAAAATCGAACAAGAAGCTGGAGAACAGGAAGCCAACTTCAGCCTCGTAAGCATCCACTGCTCACTGATTTCTTAGCTCGCTTCTCGTTGCTGTTTCGCTTCTTGCTGACAGCTTGCAAGGCTGAAATCCGTCTGGTCGTGAATATATGGTTACATGTAATGCATTCAGGGTCAAAATATGAAAGAAAAACGCTCACTTATTTGAAAAACATTGTTTGGAGGGCTCGGTTTTCGGTTATCAGCTAGCCTAGCGAGCAGGCTAGTCTTGGTGCAGAGAGTGCTCGCGAGTCTTCGAGGCGTATTTGAGGGGAAAATGAACAAACTTACGTTTTAGCACAGCTCTGAAACAGCAGCGAAGCAAATATGTCGGGAGCTGTTCCTCTGTAGATGTTTTAAACGGACATTATAGCTCGCTAGGCAGAGTCTGTCCTTGTTGTTTCTCTTTTTACTGTTCACTTCCGAGGGCAGCTGCAGACTGTGGTTTAGCTTCCGCTCTGAGCTGCAGCGTGGCTAAAGCTGCGTCCAGAACCGAGCTGTTTTGTTTTTTTATTAGGAATAACTATTTATAGACACGACTGGACAAAATATTTAGAAAAAGTAGTGATAGATAATTATTGAAAAAAGGAAAAAAAGGACACATCACATGAAAGTATTACATTTCACACATCCGTTGACAGTTTTTGGCTTTTTTACTGTCACAAAGCTTTATGGTTTTAATGTATTCTTCAGTTTCATTTAGAAAAAACGTAAAAGAACCGTGTTTTTTAAAGGACTTACATGTATGTATATAAAAAACCTAGCTAGAATATTAAGTTTATCATATATATCTGCTCTTCTATGCTTTATCATATTTAAAGTAACCAAACAGAACATTCATGTCACAAAATAAAAGTTTATTATATATGTATTATACATAGACTTTCTCAATAATAGGCTTAAGAATTCAAATTTGATTAATAAAATTTAAATTCTGAGATACTGAAACTGAAATTATTAAGTATTACACATCCATATTGTTTTCTCACTTGCCTATGTAAAATATGGTGTTGAAATCTTACATGCAAGAACAGAATGAATTTACTATTACAAGAACAATTCAGCATGAATAGTTCAATGTCCATTAATGTTAAAGAGAAGCAGTGACCCTAATAATATAAATATCCCAATCTAAATTTTGCTTCAGGTCATTGCTATAATACTACTACCAGTTTTAAACATAATTTAAAAAAATGGATTCACTTCATTCATTTACTTTGCTGAAAACAAAATCCTAAATAGACTGACAACATGACCCATCATACATTTCAAGCTGGTCTGTGTCTACCATGTCATGTTGTGCCATACTATTATAATAGTGATGGTGATGCCAGTTACACAGCACTTTCTGGTGGCTGAACAGTGCAAAGTAATATAAGGGGTGACATTTTAGATTTTCAGAATGAACTACAAAATGCCTATTGACAATTAAAGGGCCCACATCATGGAAAACCAAAACTTTGTTGAAGTTTTAAAATGTACCATCCACTCCCCAGTTCATATATGAAGACTAAACTGCAAAAACGTTCATTCATTCATCATCATCATCATCATCTAAACTGCTTTATTCTCCTGGGTTGAGCTGGAGCCTACCCCAGGGCTCATTGGGCGGAAGGCGGGAAACACCCTGGACAGGTCGCCAGTCCATCACAGGGACACACGTTCACATCTAGAGGCAATTTAGTACCTCCAGTTAGCCTGACTGCATGTCTTTGGACTGTGGGAGGAAATCCGAGCACCGGGAGGAAACCCACACAGAGGCGGGGAGAACATGCAAACTCCACACAGAGTTTAAACCTCAGAATTGAACCTTATCTTATTTCCTACCTTGATTTTATTATTATATTATATATTTGTGCAGCAATAACCAAACTGTCTCCCAAGGCATTCTGTCCATTATTACAGTATGCTGTAAATGGCATTTCTCACCAGTAAGAATGTGTGGCTTTTCCCAATTTATTTTAAAGGGCCCATATTCTACTGTTTTTATGTCTTATTTTTCTTCCAGGTCCACGTATGACATTTCAGTGCGCGTATATACCAAAAATTGGTAACTTTCCATTACATGACTACTTTCTAACCTCTTTTATATCGCTTGAAATTAAATAGTCTGGTTTGTTACTGTGTCTTTAAAACTGATATATGTAAATGAGCTCTGTTCTGATTGGTTGCCCTGTGTTGGCCTTCATTCTAAAGTCCTCATAACTGTGAGTGAATGGGGCATAGGAGTTATAGGCTGAATAGGCAGATGTGTGTAAATGCCAGGGCACCACAAAGACACAGAAAAAACGTACAAACACAACACAGACAGGAGTCTGGTCACCCGGCTGGGGAATCGAACACAGGCCCTTCTTGCTTCTTGTATTTGTGACAACATTCAGCCCCACCCATTGAAGCTGAATCATCCTCCTTCAAACAATATGGATCTGTTGTGGTGAAGCCATAGTGCCCTAGTTTAAACGAAAGTTAGCCATGTCATTGACCAAGCATTCAGTTTCCTCTGATTCTGTCTCTTCCAGTTTGAGTCATAGCAAAAACATAGCCAAAATATGATTATTTGATTCAAATAAATTAGGGCATTTTAAACTGCCACTCAACTTATGTAAACAATGTAAAAAGTACAACACTATAACATATAACAATTTTCATCTGTTAATCAAGAATCGCAGAGGAGAATTTCAGACCAGAAAAGGCAGCTGTATTTGATTAAACTGAGTATAGGATATAGTACTTTAAAGGGCCCATATAATACAGATTATCTTCTCTTTTTTAGTAAAAGATGTAATATGTCAGAATCAGAGTCACTTTATTTCGCCCAGTATGTTACACATACAAGAAGTTAGTCTTGGTGGGTCACACATGGATGACAGACCAGACAAGCACACAGATTGTTAACAAGTGTTTAATTAAGAGACTAACAAAATAAGAAAACAATAAATAGGATGAATGAGTGAATAAGAGAGAATAATAAAGAGCCAATGAGAACAGAGCTAAAGGGATGTGGAATATCTGTACATATGCAGATGTGAATGTCTATACAAATGCTGGCCTAAGGAGATGCATAATTTAACATAATATAATATAATATAATATAATACAATATAATATACAGTATATTAGAGAATTATACAAACATTTGTAATAAGATAGAATGGAAAGGGACGACTCTACAGATTCAGGAAATGTCTGAACCGTATTTCTATGCTGTATTATTGCAAAGATAGAACAACATATATAGAAACATTGAGTTTGACATGCAGGTGAGTTCAGAGGATTTAAACAGAGCTCATTTACATATATTTGTCTTGAAGGAACAGTCACAAAAACATGCTGTCTAACTTTAAGGAATGAAGAGAGGGTGGGAAATGGTCATGTAGAAATGAATTATGACTGATTTTGGTACATAAATCATGCAAATGTCATAAAAGGATGTTTGAAAATAATGAAAAACACAATTGAAAATAATGAAACACAAGAAAAATGTAGGATATGGGCCCTTTAATGCAAGTACAGTCATGTGTTACGGGCTTAACATTACAGCATCTCCATCAGAATGAGACACATTACAGGTTTATAACTACTAAGCGCTTCAAAAACACGTGGTGTATATTTGAAAGCTGGCTGTAGAAGGTGGTGATGTGTCTACTTATAATTATTATGACTATTTTTTTGCAGTAAATGTAATTGAAAGTCATAAAATCAACTCGTGTCTCTAGAAAAGCTTCATTCATCAACAGGCCTAAAAGCATGTACAGTACTGTGCAAAAGCCAATAAGTACTAATTATTCATTTTTCAGGAGATATTTCTGAGATGATTAGATATAAGATAATCCACTTGCACAATGAACGAGAAAGACAAAGTGAAAAAACAAGAGTTACCTAAACAGGTGTTCAAAAAAGCTACAGAGAAAACATGCCTCCTAACAACCACCTTGAAGACCTGGTAGACACCAAAACTGCCCCCATCAGATAAACAGCACTCAAAGCCTTCATCTTTTGAGAGAGAGGAGAAAATCAAGCTGCTTCAGATCTGAAAACATCCACAGGTGTTTCTGTCCATCCTTCCACTGTGAGAAGACAACTCAGCGCTATGGCTCTGAAAGGATGTGTAGCTGTCAAGAAGCCTCACTGAGAAAAGGAGATGTGTCTGCAGATTTCTGTGAGAAACCGAAAGTGAGTCTCCTGAAAAGAATGGAAGCTGTAATAAAGGTGAAGAGTGATAGACTGAACACTTTTTCCTGATTTTGCATGTACTTAATGGCCATTTTGACTGGAAAATAAATAAATGAAGGGGGGGGGTGTCTCTGACTTTTGCACAGAGTTTACTTCGAAGTCAGTTAAATTTTCTCAGAGTATACTACCAGGGATAACACAATGTTCTTTAATTAACAAATGAAATAAATGTTGTGTTATTTGTTCACTTAGAATACTTTTTAATATTAGGTTGTGTTTTTATGGCTAACATTCACTACGTCGCCTCATATCTCTGAAAATTAAACATGTTTAAACACTAATTATCATTAAACAACAGTTCTGACAAACTGTAGATTTGCTATTGCTTTAGATGAACACAGCCATTCAACATGAATCAGCATTAAAGTGGAACTCCAATAATTTTTCAAAAATTCTACGTAATTAAGTGGTTGAGATGTAAACAGAATCATTCAGAGTGGTTTGATGTGAAATGCTCCGTTCTAGAGGAACTTACTGAGTCAGAATTGTTCACAGTGATGGTGATAGGAACCAAACGTCCATCTCTAAAAGACCCCTCACGGAAAGTTATTACATGAAATGGTTATAAATTCACTGCCTGATGTCTGAGACACTGTTTTATGGCGGATGGGTACATGCAGGGTGTTGTGAGGCCCAATATACCCCAAAGAAAATCCCATTTTTCATATTTATGACTATTTCACCATCATCAGCATTCCATATAAAACTTGTGTAGGTTCACTGATGGTTTTGGATAGTAAATAAAATGTCTATATTTGTGAGGTAGTCATGGTGACTCCTAGTTTCCTATTACCATCACTGTAAAGAAATCTGAGCCTCTCCAATCAACCATTTCACACCAGAATGCCTCCAGAATGTTTACATCTCAAGGTCTGAATCATTCAGAAATTTTGAAAAATCGTGAAAAATGGAATTCCCCTTTCAGTAGAGACTGACTGCAGCCTGCCATTCAGGTTATGTGATAGCCCATCTAGTGCACAGTCAATGTGGGTGTGTATTCAACACCCTTTTCTGCTGCATTATCAGTAAAATTCACAGATAACGATTATTTTATGCTTATTTTGCTGGGCAACCCCAAACGACGCAGTCAAAGACATTTAGCATCGTGCACAGCTAACAGCCTCGTCTATTGTATTCAAAGCATATTGACATCACTGGGGGAATCCCACCAGCCAAACCTGCGTCACGCGTGGAACCTTATAGCATTCGGAAAGAACTCGAGCGTCCTCCCACAGAGGCGTTTCCTCGGGGGTAGTTTCGTTTAACGCCCGTTTTCGGACAAGCCCCGCCCCTCTGTGCTGCGATTGGTCAGTGTGATCGCGCGTTCCGCACTACGATTGACTAGCGACTCGACCACCTGAGGTAGTAGCCAATCGCAGCGCTGAGGTGGCGGGCTCTTCCGGAAAACAGGCGGGAAAAACGTTCCAACGTTGTGCTGCGGCTCTCATTGATTGTTAGCACTAATATTCAGTATCATACATGTACTGTAAAGTGAAAAAGGAGGAGGGTCAGAAAATGTACAAAAGAAAGCTAGCAGGCTGTTTGTTCTCATTTAGCTGAAATATAAATGAACCGCTTGCTTCATGTAACACAGCGGACTGTATTTACGTGAGAAAATGGCCGGAAATGGGCAGAATTTTTAACCAAAAACGAGGCCGTGAAACCCCATCCACACACACCCCCCACCCCCCGGTTGAGAGGCGCCTTAGCCGGGAGAGGAAAGCTCTTTTTCGGTCAGATGGCGTGCCGCAGTCCGCCCACAGATTTCTCGCGCCCACACCGCCAGCGAAAAGACTGTCATTAACAATACAGCAACACTGGCAGGAGAAGGCAGGCGAGCAGGGACTGAAAGGCTGAAAGGACCAGACTTTATTTCCTTCTAGTGCACTTCTATAATCATGTTAGAGCCCTTTAGCTGAAGATTTAGCGCACACATTTGGTCTGCGTTGCTCGTAGGTAGCGAAGAACTCGCTTTATCACCTTTTGTGAAATGTGAACGCTTCATATAAACTGCGACAGACGTAAACATCCTACTGTAAACGCTGTATAGGCGAACACTGAAACAGGACAGAAGCCAAAAGCGGTAAAGGAAAGAAAAGGAGCCTCGAAATTCAAGTCTTGATTTCGTCCCAGAACCCCACGGGGTAAGTAGAGCACTTCAAACTTAATAAAGTCCTGTACAGTTTTTCATTTTTGTTCTATATGCTACTCTAATGTAGTCTATTGTGTATTGCATTGTTACGCCTGGTCATCTAACCTAATCCTAACCCTAAATCCTAAATTTAACCAGCGACAACTAGTGGTAATATAGTTGTGTATAACCACAATTAAACCGTAAACTCTTTATTAGCCTTAATTTAAACACTTAAAAAAACACGGGCTCCTTTGTGTCTTAATATGACTCAAAAATTATTAAAGCTCATGCTTAAAGATATAGGGACATGGATTAAGCCTAGTGCTGGATTACATTTTCCTTCAATGGAGAATTTCCATTCCGAATAGTGTGCAGTTCAACACTAAGAAGCTTAGTCTTAGACTACATTGTAGACAGTGAATCAATATTATAAATACTTCTTAATCCAGGTTTAGGCTTAATCTGGGTCTGGGAAGCTGGCCCAAATCTTAACAGTATAAATAAAGCACTTTTTTTTTAAATTTTACATGGAGAGAATCATTGACCGTTGTATTCATCATAATATTTCAGCACTATCATTGTTAGTCATTCTGTGGTTTAGCTGTCAGTGTTATGACTGTATAATAAAAACAGTTCTGCTATTTCAGCATCCAATGGGAGCCTGTATGTTCCTGATAAATATTTAACTTGCATGCACCCACACTGTGTTTATTACCACAGTGTCATGGTATCATGATTGCCAATTCTTAGGAATGTGCCTGAGCCCACACATCGGAAAAGTTATGGGTGGTTAAGATTACGGGTTGGGGTGGATTTACGTCTGAGCCTTGTTCATGTGAATTCTAATGAAACCTCTTCATAATTCCTACAAATGTTTGCTGTTATTCCAGCATCTTGTTTTTGCAGTCTGATTCTGAGTTTTTGACGTTATGCTTATGGTCGGTTCACCCTGACCAACGCTTCCAGCCACCCAGGATGTCGCTGCCGCGGACGCTAGGTGAGTTGCAGCTGTATCGGGTCTTGCAGCGGGCCAACCTGCTGATGTACTACGACACCTTCATCCAGCAAGGCGGCGACGACGTGCAGCAGCTGTGCGAGGCGGGCGAAGAGGAATTTCTGGAGATCATGGCCCTGGTTGGCATGGCGACGAAGCCCTTGCACGTCCGCCGCCTGCAGAAGGCCCTCCGGGACTGGGCGGCCAACCCCACGGTCTTCAACCAGCCTCTGGCCGCCAATGTGGCGCCTGGAGGAATCCCACTTTTTAAGATAGATAGCACCAGCGCTGGAGGAACCAGCGTCCTGGGGTCAAGAAAGTCTTTAAGCAATGGTCAGCCAGGGTCTCCTGGTGACAGAGAAGACCAAGGAGCTTGCCTCACGCCATTACGAGACAACGGGAGCCCTCGAAGTCCATGCTCTCAGGCTTCGCCGCTGCCACCAGATCATCTTTATCGGGATAAGCTGAGCCCTATGGAGCCTCACTGGCTCAGCCCAGACCTAGACGGAAGTGTTGGAGCGGATGAGGACCAGCCTAGCCCCCCTTTGCCTCTTACACTTCACTCTCGGCCTGTTGGCCTCTCAACGCCACCCACCTCTTCCTCGTCCTCCTCCTCTTCCACCGCAGCCTCTCCCTGGCCAGGCGGTCAACTGGACCCAGAGACGGTAAGAGCTGTGGCCGAGAGCGTGGACCGGCTGCTCAGGACAATGCCCCAAGCCGACCCAGGTGAAGTGAAGACTTTGCTGAGGCTCAACAAGAAGATGGCCAAGACGGTGGGCCACATCTTCAACCTGGACCCCCACGACAAGAGCAAAGAGGAGGAGATCCGCAAGTACAGCCTCATCTATGGCCGCTTCGACTCCAAGAGGAGAGAGGGCAAGCAGCTCACCCATCACGAGGTACGTAAGCCGAAAGGAGATGAAAGGAGCGATTGGGAACTGCGAGTTACATCGCTGCCTGGTGCGTTTCAGTTCCGCCAACGTGCCATATGCTCCAGCAGTCTCAGAGGACCTGCTGAGATAAGGCTTACGATGTGTTGTGTGAGGGTATGGGGGGGGAAACCTTGGAGCACAGGCCGATTGACTGTTTATTCTATTTTCATTATTTTTTTACAAATTAACTAATTTTGGGGGGGCTTTTGAAAATATCTGCTTTGAAAACAACAACAACTGAAGTGATAAATGTCAAACAGTGACTCATAATATGATTCCAAGTGATCTATGACTGCTTAATGAATATCCTTTTCACTAGATCTGATAAAAATGTATTAATAGAACATTACAATGTAAGTAAAATATAAATATATTTGAATATTAACGCCTTAAACTCCAAACACCTGTATGTGCAACGTCACCCTCGTAACTGTAGTTTATACTGAATATTAGGTTTTACCGAATTATTAACCCTACAATTTATACACAGTGAGATTTATGTATACAGTACTGTGAAAGTCTTAGGCAGACATAAACTTCAAAATTAGTTATCTGGGTGTGTAAAAATAAATGGACATAAACACAAATACAGTCAAACATAATTATTTCTTGTTTTCTTAAAAGCTATTAACAAGTACTCTTTAAAAAAAAAAGTACTCCAAGGGTTCTTTAGTAAAGGGAATGGTTCACCTTAGAACCATGACTTCTATATGCTTAAATCATTCTTTGCATGGTGAAATGGTTCTTCAGATTGATGGAGAATGCGTTGTATATGGTTCTATATAGCACCAAAAAGGGTTGTAACAATAGCTTGAATTTTTGGTGCTTTATTGAACAAACCATCAAGCCGAAGAAAATTTCACCATGCCCGGAACCATTTAATCTTGAAATGGTTCTATATCGAAGTCGTGTTTCTAAATAGAACCATTCCCTTTACCAAAGAACCCTTGAAGAACCATCTTTTAAGACTGTAGGTTAGAGAAATACAGTTAGACCCTTTTTTGTTTCTGAAAGCTCCAGCTATGGCATAGGTTTAATTCCATAAGCAGCACTTGATTTAATTTAATGAAGGATCGATTGGATAAACTAGGTACTGGACAGTAACTGTAAATACTGGGCTTCCTCGAGGAGAGCTTTGGAAATGGTTAAGCTAACTCACTCACTTAAATAAAACCACAATGGATTATTTATTTGTGTTTATACTAATTATATTGTTTTTTTAAACATACAAATGCTTTCCACTCAGATAAACAGCTTCATATTTACACTACACATTTTCTTTGCAGTACTGTAGATTTAAGCAGTAGATCACAATGGGGAGCGTGTTATTACGAGTAACATCTCGGCTGTGATTCAGCTGAAGGTGAGAACAGTAAGTTAGCACATACATGATGTTACTCCCACCAACATGAGCTTGAATGCTCTGTTGCTTTTATATAGTTCTGCAAAATAAAGAAAAAAGTAAAGCGAAGTTGTATCAAATGTGCTTTTCTGTGGGTAATTTCCTCCACCAAAAAAGTAGTACCCTTTTGTGATATAGCCATAATTTAAAGCTCAGATCAGCTTTTTCAATATTCACCAGATGAAGTCTGTAATTTCACAGCCCATCTGGATCGCTGGATTGTATTCTGTTGGTTTCTGTCTGATTCCAGTTTGTTTAGTTGTTCAGCTGCTGATCAAAAAGCTCACTAAGGATCAACGGGTTCAGAATTTAATGTAGTCTTCTTCAGAGTCTGTCCAAAGATGCTGCAGGTCAAATATTTTCTTATCGGTGTTATCTATTGTTTTCTGTTTTTGCATGTGGTAAAGTAGAAAGCCTGTAGAGAGAAGCGAGTCCTTACTTAGAGACCAGTGCTCAGCAGAATGATACAGCTGTTGTGAAAGAAATGCGCTGTTGTTTGTGATAACATGCTTCTCAAACTGTGCCGTCAGAACTAACTGTTGTATAATTCTCAACACTGACAGCCTGACGGCCTTGCTTGTGTCTTCCTGCTTAGATGATCATCAATGAGGCAGCTGCCCAGTTCTGTATCCGGGACAATGCCCTATTGTTAAGGCGAGTCGAGCTGTTCTCACTGGCTCGGCAGGTTGCAAGAGAATGTGCCTATACCTCAACGCTTAAGCACACCAGGTCAGGAACTGCATATTTCTTTTAGTAAAAAAGAAAAAACAGGATTAATCTAATTTGATTGACATGATAAAGTGATAAACGTAGGTTCAGAACATTTCCTGTGACATTTCACATTTGTTATCTTTCCATTTTCACATTGTTTTTCACATTGTTTTTCCCCTAAGGGCTCTTTTTTCTGCTATTCTTGCTGAACACTTTTTGTCCACAAAATATAATAATCTCTACAAATCCAACATCTTGTGTCTGACTGTAAAAGAATTGTTTTCTTGCCATCTTTGCAGGACCAACCCTGAGGACTGCACTGCGTCCACTACTGACAGTGCAGCTCCAAAAAGAATCAAACTGGAGGTCAGTGTTTTAAATACAGGCGTTGTTCACAAATATGTATGTCATATAGTGCAGGTGCAACAGTTCTGAGTATCTGTATTATTATCAGAATATCTGTATCATTATCAGAATGTCTGTATTATTGGTTGATTGCAGTGCTTTTATTAAGACTAAAGAACACAGAGCCTGGAAAGGGGATTTCCATTCAGTTTCCATTCACAGTTTGCACCCACCTGAATGACAGTGGCCACCGCTTGATTTTTTAACCACTTATTATTAAAGTGTCTTTAGAGTATCTGTTTGTCTATGTGCCTTACTAGGCTGATAGCAAGACAAATTAACCACTAAATCATTGTTGTTTGGCAGGGGTTTGTGGCAGGGACAATCTGCATATATATTTTCACATTTTAAAGGCAAAACACCATACGCAGAAATGATTTTTGTCTTTTCTTAACCTCTTACCAAGTCATGGGCCCAAAGTTTTATCACACATTTCTATAACCTAAGAAAAGCTCCATTAGTATACATTGAATTCCCTGTAGTTCATGAACAATAAGCCATAGTATGTAATGAGCCTGGAATATTAAGGGGTTAAACTGTAATCATAAAAATAAAAAATTAACACAGTTGGGTTTATTTTTGTATGTTTTGCCAATTTGCGTCCACTTGTGTGAAGCTATTTTCCAAAAGTTAGTGACTTTAATGAAGCCTTAGCTCTGCCCACATTTGGCACAACCACATTATATACAGTCGTATGCAGAAGTTTGAATACCTTGTTCAGATGATGTGTTTTTTTGATCTTCTAAGTGAAAATAAGTGCTCTAAATAATAAACACACTTAAATATGGCATTTTTCTACAAATGTTAGTGTACAAATTTCTATTTGTCTTCAGAGTTTAACATATTGGGGAAAAAATAAAATATAAAATATACAAATACAAATATACAAATATTTATTTTTTTCCCCAGTATGTTAAATAGAGCAAATAAACAGTAATTGTGCATTAAAATGTGCAGAAGTGTGTTCTTTGTAGGGGACGTGTTCACTTATTTACACTTAGAAAATCAACAACAACATTCATTTGACCAAAAATTTTGCATACGATTGTATCACTGAGCTTGTTTCCTGTACAACCTGACTGGAATGTCCAAGTTTCCTCTATTTCCTTTGTACTAACGACACAAATAGTGCATGCTTTCTGTTTCTCAAAATCAGCTTTTCTTGATATTTACAACCAAAAATCTACACTCTTAGCAAAACAAGTTCAATATAGTTCCAAAAAACAATAACTTGTAACAACAGTGGAAACCTTTTTGATGCTACACAGAACCCTTTTCAAAAAGGTCATTGCAAAGGGTTCTTTGAGTGTTAATGGTTCTGTATAGAACCATTTTTTGACTAAATAACCGTTGAAGAACCAGCCTGTAAAGTTCCTGCATTCATTCAATTCTACCTATTCATTTTAAACCCCATTCTGAAGGGCATTACAGAATAATACCTTAATATCCTCTTAACATCTAGATTTAATAGTCCAAAATTACATAAAAACAGTTTACGACACAGATAGTTAATCTGCTGAAACACTTTTGGTGTCTCAAACTTGCCACTTTATTTTTGGACTGGAGCTACAAAGCTAATATAATAGAATAATAGAAGCCTGTGACCCCTTATCTACAACGTCTATGTAGCTCCAAAGGCTACAGAAATAATGCAAAGCAAACTGCAGACATCAAAGTGTCTGATCACCTACATTTGGGCTAAGAGGAAAGTTTTTTTGATGAACTTTAGAATGCAAGGCACTGTAAGTGGGCCCACATTTCAGTTCCTCACTCTCATAACTACAGTACAGTAGGCCTAAGATTTATAATGGAATAATAAGCCTGCAGTTTCTTTTTCATCTTTTCTAAATGGGCTGGCAAGTCACACTCTTAGCAAAAAGGGTTCTATATAGTACCAAAAAGGATTCTTTGGCTTATGAAAGTAGTAGAGCCCTTTTTGGTGCTATATAGTATCCTTTTAAAGCATATTCTTCATCAATCTGAAGAACCCTTTCATGATGCAAATGAGTTTTGATGAGTTGTCATGGTTCTATATAGCATTTTCTATAGCATGTTCTTGACTAAAGAACCCTTCATGAACCATTTTAAGAGTGTAGCATTTTCTCTTCAGATCACAGATTCCGACATCATTAACCCCATACGTGGGTTGAAAGGCTCTGAATCAGTTTCCCACGGCAACCTCAGGTCAGCGGCCGACGACGACAGCCTGTCAGGAGAGAGCCTCGACAGTTTAACCCAAGGTAAAAATGTATTTAATTTTATTATGTATGTGCCATTTTTCTCAGGAAAATACTCAGTATGCAGCTTCTCTCTCTCATACATCATCGTCTTGCATTTTCTGTTGCTTTTGCAGTAAAATCACGGCTCTCACTGGTCCATACAGAATGATCATGTTGTGTTACTGACTGCTCTGATGGCTTCAGAGCCATGTTTGTCTAACTGTGTCTGTCTTGATAGATGTAGGCCCACAGTTGCACCCCTCCTCATCCCCCCGCCCCCTCACGGACACCATTGGCCCTGTCACCTGGAGTCGCCAGCTCATGCAACAAACGCTCATGGATGAGGGCCTACGATTGGCTAGAATGGTGTCACGTGACCACGTGGGCAAGGTCAGCCTAGGTTCAGAGAAGAGACAGACTTCAGGTGAATACTAGAATTCTATTCTATGACATGAGCTTCATTTGGTACACAAATAAAACAAGCTGAGTAATGGCAGGAAGCAATGGGTCTGTTACATTCAGCCCCTGCTGGTTGAAGGACGTCTGAAATCGAGTACCTCCACCACTTTTAGTGTAAGCTGTGGGAAATGAAATGGGATGTAGTGTACTGCTGATACCTGGATGATGTACTAGGACCACCAAAACAATCTGATGCTCACTGTTTGCGCTCAGCAGAAGGGCTGGGGAGCCATTATCGGATGTTGAGTTGGGCCAGGCATGCCCAATCCTGGTCCCTGAGATGCACCACCATGGAGAGTTCAGAGCCTACACACCTGGCTCTAATGTTCAGATGTCCCTGAAGGCCTTTGTTACCTGGATCAGGTGTGTTAGAGTAGGGTTGCAGCTAATCTCTGCAGGGTGGTAGATCTCCAGGACCAGGATTGGGCACCCCTGAGTTAGACTGTTTGTAATATACAGGTAAGGATGTTTAAAATGATAGAATGGTGTCTGAGCATGTTCTGTTCTAGTTAACTTTAGCTTGCTAATGTTCATTAACTGCATGATTCATTGAGATAAGCTACTAGGAAGGGGTGGGTGATACGGTGATATGATATCGTTATCATGATAAATTACATCACAATAAATTTTCCTGATTATATTGTCAATGTTATCGATAGGGAGAGTGACATAATCTAACACATTTTGTTTTGTGCTAAATATTTTTAAAAGTATTTGTACTAGAATATTGACTTATACAAACAGACTTTGCATCTTTGCTACATATTAAATGGCAACATCTACTGCTTGCTTGTAATCCGTCCCAAAGCAGAATGAGAGCAAATCATACTTGCTTATATGTTACAGTTTTAAGAGCTAGCTGTAATATTCACTAAAATCCCTGGTAAATCGATTCAAAACACAATTAATTCAATATAATCCTATGTTATTTGAGCAAGACGAGCTGTACAACATAAATAAATAATAATATGCATCTTAATAAATGTGGTTAGTGGAAAGAGACTGTATGAAACACTAGCAAATTAAGAAAATATAAGCTTGATAAAATTGAAATAAGTTTAATGTACATTACATTTGTAGTACAAGTTTTGCTTAAAAAACTTCCAAAAAATGAAACCTTTTGGAGGTGTATGGGGGGATATTGAGGCTTAGTTGTAACACTGTGTTAAACTATCCCTGCCTTGTGGAGGCTGGACTGGCCTGGCTGTCCCTCACTGTGAGCTGTTTATACACTTCAGTGAATATAAAAAAACAGTGTACTTATATTTTGATGGCATTTTAATTGTGAAACTATTAGTGCATTGTGTCTATTCCAACTTATAAACCTGAAAAAAATTAAATATTGTGATGCGCATTGTGTGTCTTCAGAGTATTGCGATACTATATTTTTTCCATATTCCCCACCCCTAATACCGCATGATAATTTTTCATTTTAATTTAGTGCAAAACCTCGCAGTGTATATTTACAGCACTGTGCAAAAGTCATAGAACCCCCTTCATTTATTCCATTTCCAGTCCAAATGGTCAAGTTTCATTTTCCAGCGTCAGAAAAAAAGCAGAAAACAGAAAATTACACAGAAGCCTCAACAACTCATCTAATATCAGATTTTTCACTCTTAACTTTCATTACAGCTTCAATTCTGTAAATCTGCCAGGCCTCCAAAGTTCAGTTTTAGAAGCTGGTGGTATTTTTTCTGGGAACACATTCAGTGACGTTGAGGTCTGGACTCTGGGGTGGTCAGTCCATTGTTCAGATTCTTTGTTTGATGTGTCTGTCTCCTGTTCTCAGTGAGGCTTCTTCAGATGTGAAGCAGCTTGATTTTCTCCTCCCTCTCAAAGATGAAAGCTTTAAGTGCTGTTTATCTGATGGGGACAGTTTTGGTGTCTAACAGGTCTTCCAGGTGGTTGTTAGAAGGCCCATTTTCTCTGTAGCTTTTAATCATTTTTTGAACTTTAGTTTACCTTTGACTTTGTCCATGCTTAGGCAATTGGATTATCTTACATATAATCTCTTGAGAAATATCTCCTGAAAATTGAGTAGCGTAATTGCTGGTTAGACTGGAAATTAAAGAAGAGTGGTCTCTGACTTCTGCATTTTACTGTATATACCGTCAAAATATAGCACATATTCATATTCTAAGTCTATGGAGTTTTCAAGGAGTTAGGGATGGCAATAAGCTTTGATGTAGAAAAAGGCTTATTGGATAGTGAAGGGAATCTAAACAGCCTCACTGTGGGATCAATGCATCTGATTTACGTGAAGCAAATCTCAGGAAAACTGGTTACCCTTCAGTGACAGAGAGAGTGACAGCGGCGTTCTCACCATAAAACTATAGTTTTGAAAAGTCCTTTCAGAAGCAAACGTCTCTGTAATAGGTTGTCGCCATGGGGGATCATGCAAGAGAGGAAGCAACAGAGGGAGAGAGAGAAAGAGAGAGAAAAAAAAGATGTATGGGTGGATGGGGCCACAGGAAGTAGTGTGGGGGCGGCAAATTGGAGCTCCCCCCTCCCTCTCTGACGTCAAAGCTTGTGAGAATGTGTGAGCGGAGGGCGGGATGGATGGATTGAGAGAGAGCGGGGGCGGACGAGTGGGAGGGAGTGAGAAGGGCGTCGCATTGACTCATAGAAAGACGGAGTAAAAATAAAACACGTGGGCAGGGAAAGGGTGCAGTCTCTTTTATTTCTTTCTCTCTCCTTGCGCTTAATGAGAAAAAAAAGTCAGCTCAGTAATGCTTCTTCAACTTTCGCTCGCTTCTGTCCCTCTCTCCACTCTCCACCGCTCCTTCATCCATGAAGACGAAAATATGAGCTCATCATGTCAAGTCACTGTCACTCATTCTGCCTCTCACCCCTCCTCCCTTTCTTTGTTTGCCTTTTGTTAGCTGTAATTTAGAATTTGATTGCCTTAACAACAGATTCACAGTACTAAATTATGCTTTTTTTATCCTGACTGTTTCATGTGCTAAAAGAAAAACTATAAACAGAAGTGTTTTGATCAAGATGGAAGCTGATAAGGATACTTTTTATACTAAATATGTTTATAACTCAAGCCTCAGCACGATTTTTAATGCATAATGGATTATAATGAAGTTTGTTGTCATTTTAATATTAAATAACAATAATAATAATAATAAACTTTGTTTATACAGCACTTTTTATACACATAGCAGCTCAAAGTGCCTGAATGGGCCACTTTTAGTGTGCAGAACACCCCCTCTACAGGTGATATAATTCACAAATACAAGTTATCTTCCCTGGAAAACACTTAAAGGGCCCATAGTGTAACATTTTTTGCAACAAAAAACTTATGGAATAAAAACAGCCACAAACTTGACAATCTTGGTGAAGTTTTTTTATGACCATTTACATTTTCCTGCTTGTGTTTATCCCATAGAATTAAACAGTGTGTTTTTGTTACTGTGCCTTTAAGACTGATGTATGTAAATGAGCTCTGTTCTGATTGGCTGACCCCTATTTAGACTTATTCTAAAAATCAGTCCAGGCTGAAACACCCCTTCAGTGCGGATGGTCTGAGCAAAACTGCTGTAGGCTGAATAGGTGGATATTTTATGACATCAAAAAAACAATGGCAGTTTGAAAGAGTTTTCAAGAGCTGCGATTTTAATAATAGCAATGCAATATAACAAAAGCTACATGGTTTCCAATCACTTAATGTGCGTTTTTAACCTAATAACACAAAGCTTGTGAGCTAGTTAGACCAATCAGAAGCAACTATCCACCCACATGATGCATACATGACAATACGGAGTGTTTCACACCAAACCTCTCTGAATAACTTTGTTTACATCTTAATTATTTAATTATGCTTAAACTTTGAAAAATTGGTGGAATTCCTCTTTAACTCTTGTTAAAGGAACATTTAAGTCAAAAATGCAAACGTTACTTGCAATAAATGAAAACAAGTAGCAGCTAACTGCCAGTATGCAAACGACATCATGCTAACTGGGGGCTACTAGCTATTCTATTCATTGTTAGCCACATTAGCATGCTTGGTCAAGTTCCTCCTTTAACCTTTTAAATGGCTACTTATGACATTTGTGTGGGTTTATGTACCAACAACAATTATTTATTTTTACCATGAGCATTTTCGCAACTCTCTTTATCACTTAGACTTTGTTAGTGTACCTTTAGGGCTGATATATGTAAATGAGGTCTGTTCTGATTGGCTGCCCTGTATTGTGCTTTATTCAAAAAGGTTTCCAGGCTGAAACACTCCTTGTAACTTTAGTGCGAATGGCTGGGGTTAAGCTGCTGTAGATTGAATATGTAGATGAATATGGTTGAATATGTAGTATGTAAATGAGTTGGCTCTTGTGACATCACAAAAATGAATCATTTAAAACAGTGTGTTTTGAAACTTTAACAGTGTTTGCGTACATCTTTAATTTAAAAAAGTGAGAAAAGTTCTGTGTCTCATGATATGGGCCCTTTAAGGATAATTTAACCAGCTTGCACTGTTTTCACTGTTCACTGTTCTTTGTGTTTGCTGAATGTTAAGCCTTAGAATGTAATAAGTTTAGGAACTTCAGGGGTTAAAAAGTGCTTTATTTGTTCTATATTCATTTAAAGTTCATATACTTTACTCATTAGGGTTCGCATCAAACTCCTAATGCTCATTTCTTCTTGTCCTCGCAGAGATAGAGAGCAGAGTTTCGGAAAGACGAGGCTTAAGCACGTCCCACAGGAGCGGAAGTCCTGGAAGCACCAAAGACGACCCATAACCCACCACAAGCTAGAATCTGCCTTGCTGCTCAACTCAGGTCTCACACGACTGGAACCCTCTGGAGGTTTTCACATCCGCTTTCCCAAGACGTGTTGCAACCCAAAAGCCGTCGCAACCAAAACTACACACAGCTGTATGCATTCCATCGAACATGAGCGTTGAAGGACGTCTCCTGTATTGTGATTGGGTGAACAGTTTAAGATGAGAAAGAGGGCTGGAGGACGTTTCTTGTAAATACATAGATAGCATCCCTTTCTTTCTGTCACACCAGTAACAACAAGCAGTGCGTGTTTCCGCCTCTGAATGACACGTATCTTTAGTTTAATGGCACAGTATAGCAGTAAACTACTTCCATGGTGCTAATCTTGAGTCACTTGTAGAAAAAGTGTAGAAGTAGATTGTAATGTGGTAAAAGTTAGCCTGCTTTTGCCTGAATTCAAAGTACTGTTTGACCCAGTTTAATTGTGGATGTTAAAGAAAATGAATTTTAACACTAATATACTAAACTACAATACACATCCGTGAACTCTTGGGAACATTTTGTGTTATCTTTCCAATTTAAAAGTCCAATTTACATGTTTTAACTGGTTATAATGGCAGTTTTATCCAGTAGATTGTACGCCATCGACACCATCCCATAATAGAAATCATTGTTGGCATACTTGCATCAGATAATTTATTTTTTAATATTCTCAATAAATGGTATTTTATTGTTTCCTACTGTTATTCTTTTCCTTCTAATGAGTGCATTCAGCCACTTTAAAGGCCCTATATGCTAAATAGGCTTTTTTTGTACTTAAAATGTTTACCCAGAAGTCTATTATGATCTTTATGTGGGTTTATGCACCAAAAACAGTAATTATTAATTTTTACATGACCATTTTCCAAGCTCTTTATCTGTTAGAGTTCAACAGGCTGTTCTTTTTACTGTACCTTTAAGACTAATGTATTTAAATGAGTTCTGCTCTGATTGCCTGTATTGAGCCTCAAAAGCAGTCCAGCCTGAAACACTCCTTAAAGGTGGGGCTAAACTGCTGTAGGCTGAATGGGAGTATTATGTAAATGTACTGGATTTTGTGACATTGCAAAAACTATTAATTCAAAATGTATTTTCAGCTTATTTTCTACATGTGGACTGGAAAGTGAACAACACATTTTGAAAATTTAACAATGTTTATATACTAAATCAAACTCTTTTATTTCAAAAAAGTGAGGAAATGTGATTTTCCTTGTTATGGGCTCCTACTGCTGATACAGCTTGTCACTCTTGGAAAAAAAAATCTGACATCTCCAAAATTATAATTTTAAATGGGAAAGAAAAAAACTTACATACATACATACATCATCTAAACCGCTTATCCTTCTGGGTCGCGGTGGGGTGCTGGAGCCTATCCCAGCTGTCATTGGGCGGAAGGCAGGATACACCCTGGACAGGTCGCCAGTCCATCGCAGGGCAAGAAAAAAAAAACAAAAAAAAAACAAAACTTTTTTGCTAATAATTTTATATCATTTCTATTCAGGAAATACTGACACAATGTAAAGTGCAGCTGGCATTTTGAAATTATATTGAAAAGAAATTTTAAAACAACATAAATGGAGATACAATGTATGTTTTAGCTTAACATTGACAACAATCTCCAGACAAAAGCATTGCCAATAGAACGAAAGCAGCCCCATATGGGCCTGACATCATCATGCCCAGTGCCAAGTGTGGGTTAGAGGGGTATAAAGGCCCCCCGCACTGGGCTGTGGAGCAGTGGAGCTGCGTTCTCTGGAGTAATGGAGCGCCATCCAATACTTTTGGGATGAGCTGGAGTGATCCAGAACTGACCATCCAACATCAGAACCTGACCTCACTAATGCTCAATCAAATCCTCCCAGCAATGTTCAACATCTAGTGTAAAGCCTTCTCAGAAGAGTAGAGGCTGTTACTGCAGCAAAGTGGGACAAATTTACTGTTCAAGGGCAATTTCACGAGTTTTCAAAAGCACTACATAATTCAGTGGTTGATGTAAAATACAAGAAAAATAAAATGTAAAAAGAACAAAAAACTTTTCATTTTAAGCAGAAATAAATTAAGGTGTAAACAGAGTGATTCAGAGTGGTTTGGTGTGAAATGGTTCAGATTTATTTACAGTGGCGGTGATAGGAACCAGGGGTCACTATGACTACAACACAAATACAGCCATTTTATTTACTATCCAGAACCACCAGTGAACCTACACGTCTTCTGAGTTTTATATGGATTGTTGATGATGGTAAAAAAGGTGATATATTTGAAAAATTATGTTTCTTTGGGGACTATTTTGCCTCACAATGCCCTGCATGTATCCCTCCACAACAACTGGCTTTTTACACCTTTTAGGCCAAAACCTTCTGTGTCTCAGTCATCAAGCAGTGTATTCATTACCATTTCATATAGTAACTTTCTGTAAAGAAGCTTTTAGAGGTGGACGTCTGGTTCCTATCACCACCACTGTGAACAATTCTGACTCTGTAAGTTTCTCTAGAACAGAGAATTTCACACCAAAGCACTCTGAATGACTCTGTTCACATCTAAGCCGTTATATCATGCAGAATTTTATTTTGGTGGAGTTCCCCTTTAATACCCTTCACTATTGTTTATGGCACTTTTCATGGCGATTACGTTCCGTTCCATCTTGTTTTCATCCCGCGCGCTGATTCGCCGCCCACGTTCGCCACCAGGTGTTTCCCTCCGCTCTCATTGGCTCCCGCGAACAGATGACGTCGGTGGTTCACACCTGATCCGCCACGACGTCATCAGCCGGGAGAAGCAGGGCTAAATATAGCGCGCGCCGCCGAGCGCCCGAGAGTGGACAGGCTGCATGCAAGAACATCACGACTATGATAAAATCACACGGAGCTCGAGGACGTTCATGTGCTTTCTGATGTGCAATTATGCTTTCATTTTTTTGCATTATAATGCTAAAGCGCTAATAGGTTGATGTTAATGGCTCGCGCAGTGTTTTGTGGCTGAATCATGCTGAGTCCATTATTTTAACAGTATTAGTCATGATGATAAGTATTGGATGGAGAGGAAATTAGAGATGCAGACTCCAGCGTTCCTTCTGAAATGAAGGGTATTAATAGTGAGTTTGTCCGTCTTTGCTGCAGTAACAGCCTCTACTCTTCTGGGAATGCTTTACTCTAGTTGTTGGAACATTGCTGTAAGGATTTGATTGCATGCAGCCTCAAAAAATCCTCATGAGAAACACACAAATCAGCCATAACAGTAAAACCTCCTTGTCCATTTTGTCAGGAGCACTTTGTAGTCTTACAGTTACAGACTGTAGTCCATCTGTTTCTCTGCATACTTTGATACCCTGCTCTTCAATGGTCAGGACCCCCACAGAGCAGGTATTATTTGGGTGGTGGGTCATTCTCAGCAGTGCAGTGACACTGATGTGGTGGTGGTGTGTTAGTGTGTGTTGTGCTGGTGTGAGTGGATCAGACGCAGCAGTGATGCTGGAGTTTTTAAACACTGTGTCCACTCACTGTCCACTCTATTAGACACTTCTACTTTGTTATTCCACCTTGTAGAGGAAAAGTCTTAGACGACAGCTCATCAGTTTGTGTTGGTCATCCTCATCTTCATCGGCGGTCACAGAACGCTGCCCACAGGACGCTGCTGGCTGGATGTCTTTGGTTCTCAGACCAGCAGCAACACTAAGGTGTTTAAAAACTCCAGCAGCACTGAGTCAGACTGTGTCTGATCCACTCGCACCAGCACAACACACACTAACAGACCACCACCACATCAGTGTCACTGCAGTATTAAGAATGACCCACCATCCAAATAATACCTGCTCTGTGGTGGTCCTGTGAGGGTCCTGACTACTGAAGGACAGGGTAACAAAGTATGCAGAGAAACAGATGGACTACTGTCTGTAACTGCAGAACTACAAAGTGCTCCTATATGGTCAGTGGAGCTGATTAAATGGCCAAAGAGTGTAGAAAGAGGGAGGTGGTTTTAATGTTATAACTGATCAGATTTTTCAAGACATTTTCAAGATACACATAATGTAAAATCTCTATAAAGGACTCATCCAAAGAAAGGCTCTTTAAAGAAACAAAAAGGTGTTTTTTCATAGGAAATCCTGAACAGAACCCTTTTATTATCTTTTTATTCCTATATTTTTGAGAGTGCGCACTGTTTGAGAGTATATGGGACTTCGTAGTGTGTTCATGCCACCTAGTGGAGAACTATTAAGCTTATTAAGATTCTAAGATTACTAAGATCATTCTGCACTTCCACCTCATTTTTCTTGAAAGTTCTTTAATATTTTTAACCTGCTCACCGCGTTATTTGAAATTTAAAATAGCTTGATGTTTGGGGTAATAAAAATGAACAACTATGGAACTCTCAGATGAAAGCAACATTCATTCCACTTATGAATTCCAGTAAGACCTTCCAGTAATATGCCAGTTATACTCCAGTAATAACAACAAAGTCACAGTGGCATGTTGTGTGACGCAGCCGGTAATAAAAGTACCCTGGGATTGGCCTGGTGTGAAGCTGAAGTAGGCCCACGGAGCATTACTGAGCTCACCATGTGCGAGAAGGCCACACAGACCTCCATCAGTAAAACAGTCGCCTGTTTCAATGCCACTTTTAACAAGACCTCGTCTACTTGGCCTTATTATTTCTCATCAGCGTGAATCCCCAACGCCATCTTAAGGGCCGCTTCATTACTTTACAAGCTCAAGTGAAGATTATTAAATGAGGTCTCAGAGAAAGGAGGGACTGAGTGAACGCAAGTGTCATCTTCAGGAGCAGAACTTGCCAAGAAATTGCTACATTCTGACACGTTACTAGAGCCCCGCTGGTGACATCCTGTATAAATAAAATATTACATGGCCACAATTTAGTAAGGCATGGGAATGAGATGATTAAGTTGTGGCCACAACTTAGTAAGGCACATCTTACTAAGTCGTGGCCATGCATAAGGATCTCATTCCCACGCCTTACTAAGTCGTGGCCTCGCATCAGGCTCTTGTTCTCATGCCTTACTAAGTTGTGGCTATGCATCAGGATCTTGTTCCCACGCCTTAGTAAGTCATGGCCACAGTTTAGGATCTCGTTTCCACGCCTTACTAAATCATGGCCACTCATCATGACCCTGTTTCCACACCTTAGTAAGTCATGGCTACACATCAGGACCTCGTTCCCATGCCTTTCTAAGTCGTGACCACGCATCCGGATCTCGTTCCCATTTTTTACCAAAACGTGGCTACACATCAAGATCTCATTCCTATGCTTTCTATCCTTACTAAGTCATGGCTATGCATCAATATCTCGTTCCCACACCTTACTAAGTTGTGGCAACGCCTCAGGATCTTGTTCCCATGCCTTACTAAGTTGTGGCAACACATCAGGATCTTATTGCCATGTGTACATATAGTGTGGCCACGCATTATGTTTAATTATACAGGATGTCACCAACGGGGCTCCGTACGTTTCCCTTTGCAAAATCAAACACACTTGTGAACAAAGCTGTTTAAAAGGCAGCTGTTGGTAAACTACTTTAAAATGCTTAACATTTCAAAACTATAATATTCGAGTTGCTAAGCTTCAGGGTGCAAACTACTCCAGCTGTTATACAAGACTGCTGATACAACTTCACCACTTTACTATGCTAGCTTGCAAGTTAGCAGAGGTTGTTAGTTTGTAAACTGAAGTCTACATGGCTAACAGCAACAAAGTAGGGCAATACACAAGTTTATAGCCAGATATAGCAACTATTCACAAAGTTCGTGCACGTTATGTTCAAACTTCTCCTTAACGGTAACCTAGCCAAAAGTGAGTGCCTTCCGATCTGAGAAATCTGCTCCTTGCTGGCCCCTTCTCCTCTGAGCAAGTGGCAAACGTGAAAAAAACAGAGCAAAACTTCTCTAGAAGTTTCCTTCTGATTGGGGGCTATGATAGTGAGTCCCTCAAAAGAATTTTCTGAGAATGCTGAGGCATTCAACTGGTAAATGCTGACAGGATGGAAGGCAAAACTCTGATAACTGATATGATTGACACTGAAAAGCAAACTGAACGTCCAGAACATGAAAATAAACGTGTTTTAGATCTATGGACCAGGTAAGAGTGTGAAGAAACTCAGAGAACATGTGGAACAACAGCCCCTTAACAAGATGAGCCTGCAAAGATTGAACATAGTTTTATTCAAGCTTAGTATGTTTTATTAGTGACATAGAACACCACTTTCACCAAAATAAAATACTGACTGTAGACTGTATAAATCTCAGGCACCTGTTGTGTAGTTAAGTTAGATAGAGTTAGTATGAGTATTGGTACTCGATATCAGCGGATCAGGCATTGATGTCATATCGGAAGGGCAAAATCTCTACTTGCTGGGATAGCAAAACATGTAAACCTTCTGGATTAAGAAGGGAAAGAAATTCAGTCTTTAACAAGCCAAAACTACTTTAAGCATGCCTAGAAAGCATGAAGTGCTACGCAAAGGCAGATAACTTCCCTGGCACTCAGTTTCAGGATGAAATTTCCTCCCTTTGCATATCCCTTTAAAGCAAAAGGGGGCCGTACCAAATACCAAAGAGAACTGAGTTCCATTAGCAGTTAGCACAAGTAGTGTCCATGCTGTTTACAGTAGAGGAAAAACACTTTTTCCAGGATTTGTTTTTATATATTATAACATGTGTACATTATATTACAGAACAGAAACTTCAACACACTGTTTTATCACGAGGCCACCCTTAATAGAGCACATTTAACAGCTTACAGTGTAGTTCAGCAGCATTTACGTTTCACTATTTCTTGCCAAAGTATGAATATAACTGCAATAAAGGCATTGGGCATTTTTGCACTAAAAACATTTACATTTAAGTCTTTTAGAGATCACAGATGCCTTTGTGAATCTGAGTAAAAAAATTCAACACTACACTTCATTACTCTGTACTGATGCTGAACACCTTATGTAACATATGTTTCACTGGTATGAACCAACAGTCCTGATAAAATTAATCTATTATGGCTACAAAAACATCCAGAAGGTTACTAATGACTCAGAGAAGCCCCGTACTTTAGCAGTGTGTTTCATTCATGAGGTATGAGTTGTCAGATGGCGAAGAAACTCTCCCCTGGTGGTGGTGTGTCCAGGAAACACAGCATGGCAGAACTCACACACCTGAGACTGCAGTGTAACCCCCGACATCAGCAGCCCCCCGGCCTGGCTCAGCATCTCACTGTTCATGAAGGAGGAGGACCAGGGTCTCTGCAGCATACAATACACAATATATGTTTAAGCATGTTTAAAGAAAAAGACTGGTGAAAAAATCTATATGTACAATTTTCTGCTTAATCCAAAAGCGGTTGGCCACAAAAGACATTTTAGCAGTCCAAATTTTGCTTCTTCTGTTTACAACTGGAGTGGTGAGGCTAACACCGTTAATAAAAACTCAACAGTCACCCAAATAGCCTAACTTGTTCCTGTAAAAATATATCACCACAACTTCTCTCAATACGCTCAAACCACATGCAGGTCTTCATAAAGGTTACTTATACTTGTCAATGTGATTCAGGACACTGTGAACTATGAAAATGAACAAAACCTCACAGTGTAGATGAACACTGAAGGCAGTCACATTAGACAACAGGGTCAAAAACCACCTCATGAGTAACAGGATGATCCAGATTGAATTTTAGTGACATTGACCAAAATAAATGTGAAGGAATCTGATCCAAGATCAGTCCTGCTTTGTAAATACCAGCACTTGTGTGGTCTGAAATGGCTGCCTGTATTGGTGAAGTTCATTTTACAGTGGGTACTGTAGGCACTGTGTTTTAAACCACATTGACTCGTCTTTGAGACCTAAATGAAGACCTGGATGTGGTTTGACTGGGTTGAGTGAAGTTTTGGGATGTATTTCTTTGAAAATTTATTTGGGCTGTTTAGGTGACTATTGAGTTCTAGTGTTTGTTAGTGATGGTAGTCTCGCAGGTCCAGTTCTAAACTAAAGAAGCAAATATTTGGACTTCTGTGGTAAGTAGAAAACTGTGCAAATTTGATTTTCGCCAATCTACTCCTTATATGTTCTGTATTAATGCCTGAAAAAGTGGTGATCACAATCAAGTTTATTACTTATTTAAAGTTTCATTTGACATTAATCAGCACTGCTGTAAACGCACCAGAGTAGAAGCAAGCGATCCAAAAACAGACCAATAAAGTGGTAGAAAGGTCATTCAAATACTAAATAAAAGTTAATTAGTGATGCCATTTTTTCAGTAATTATTATGTTTTTGGAAATGTAATTGCAAACCTGGCACAGAGACAAATGTTCTTTAAGAACTACAAAATCTGTCTTCACATACATACAAGTACATAGAGTCACTGATCTTCATTTTTATGACAGTAAAATGCACAGCATACACAAACTGTATCAGGAACTCTACTAGCTTTCTTACCAGGAAATTCAGGAAATCTACATTTAGAAGTTCCAAAAAAAAAGAATTAGCCTATTCATAAGCAGACACAAAAGGAAGTAAAAATCAACATAAACTGATGTTTATTTACCTGCGTCGGTTTAGGTGGTTGGCTGCTATGCCACCGTTGCTCTGCCTGCCTTAACTCCTCCAATATGCTGGGCTCCAGGGTCCCTTTTTGTCTTGTAGAATCCACTGACACTGTCTCATCATGGCTGTTCAGGTTTGCCTCCCTCCACGTCGGGTCGAGCTGTAGTCTGTCCATTGCTCCAGCAATGGGAGAGATCTCAGTATCACCTGAAACCCAAAGAACAGAAACTGACAGAAATAAGGATTCAGGGAGTTGGTACAAAACAAGTAGGCAAAATGACTGGTTACGCAAGCAAACTTTAATAGAAAACATTTAAATGAGCATATTATACCTGATGGACTACTGTAGCTCCTAAATGGCACTATGATCATGCCTTAGGTAAGTAGCTGAAAAAACCTTGGGGTTATCTTGAGAGATCCTACCTGATACACCTTCAGCATGTCTAAAAGTATCCAGACAGTCCCTCTACCCACTGAATTCAGCTACATTAAAGCCACTCATTGCTAACACAGCTTGTATAATCTCCATAGAAAAGCACTGATGAATAGAATGGCTCTGGGGCAGCTGCACATGAGCCTAAGGTCACCATGGCAAAGCCAAGCATGGGCTAGAGGGGTATAAAGGCCCCCCGCACTGGGCTGTGGAGCAGTGAAGCTCAGTTTTCTGGAGTGATGGAGCTCCATCCAATACCTTTGGGATGAGTTGGAGTGTCCAGGACTGACCATCCAACAACAGTACCTGACCTCACAAATGCTCAATCAAATCCTCACAGCAATATGTAAGTGTAAAGCCTTCCCAGAACACTAAAGGCTGTTACTGCAGCACAAACTCTCTATTAATACCCTTCATTGCAGAAGAAACACTGTATAAGCAGGTGTCTACAAACCCCTGGTTTGTACTGACAAAGCTGACAGCTTCAATAAACCATTTTAATAAACCTTTTTATTAAATAAACTTTAATATTTTTTTTCCCTTCAAGACTGTGTTCTTCACTTATGACCCGAGATGGACAGCAGTTGAATGCAATTGATTGCTTTGCGCTGATGCTGATTAAATTTACACACTAAAAAAGGCATTTCAGACTAAAACTAGCACTTAACGTTATTTGTCATGTCATTCCTCAGCCTCACTGGTTTGAGAAAGCTCACAAAGTCATATCATTTTTGTGTTTTTTTACTCTCACTACAGTACACTACAAAACAGTACCCAGCATGCATTAGGGATGGGAAACATAATCGATTCTTAGATGCACTGCAATTCCTCCTTGCAAGGTATGAATCGTCATAGTCAGATGATTATATAGGCTCTGTGTTTCCCCTATCTGATTTCCTTCTTCATTGTCTGTCTAGAATGAAAAAACATTTCAAAGAGCGCGCTATCAAACATCTGCAGTTTATCAAAGGTTCCTTTAAGATACAGTAAGAGACACTAAGCATGTTTAGAACAGATTTTGTGCCACTTTAAATGATATATATAGGCTATAATTGCAAATAAACAATATTCTCAATAAAACTTATCTACTGTGATACCAGAAATCCAGCAAATAAACAAATGCAATCCACTGTACCTCTACTGTGTAGTGCAAGGGTCTGCATTTGAGCTGCTTGTGCATGACCCTTAGGATAAGTGACGTTCTCATCATCCGTGCACTGGATTGGGATAGAAACCAAGTCCTCAAGGTCTCCATTAGAAACAGGAGGTAGACCTGAATTTGGGATTTAAACAGGTTCATTGCAACAGACTCTGACAGGTTGGATTTAGGGCTGCACGATATGGACAAAAAAGCTGTTGGATACCACCCTGATGATACGAGAAGCAATAAATTATTATTAAAATAGTGTGCCTCTCACGGTTTCTGCTGAAAATGCAGAATCTAACAAATTTAACAAACCTAAGAAAACACAAAAGCAACATTCACTTTTGTGCAAAATAAAACCAGTTACTTATATCAGAACTGACAGCACATTCTTATGCACTGTAAGGCTAAACAAAGACTCATATGAAGCTTTCGTAAAGTAGCTATTATGAAGCAAAAGCTACTTGACTGCTAACAGCGCCCCCCTTGTGGAAGATTTGTAGCCGGAGTGAAGTGCACAGTCACGGTTCCCTGAATAGCTTTTTCTATTTGTTTTGGCAGTCAGGCTACAATATACATACACACACATACACACACTCACCAAGCACTTTATTATTATTCAAATATTTTTATTGACTTTGTGAATGTAAACTGATTTCCAATTAGATAAAATAAGGCGACGAGCCAGTAAGGATGCAAAGGCTATGGCATCGGAATGGGCAGCTGGCATCGCCAGCCCATCAGGGGCCACCCCAAATATAGCAATTTCCAGGCCAGGACTGATCTCTTTGTTACAAATATAGGAGAATGTCTCAAAAATAGAGGACTAGAATTGTACCAGCAGTTGGCATGACCAGAACATATGATAAAAGGTGGCCGGAGCCTGTTGACATCGGGAGCAAGTTGGGTCTACGTCCAGATATATCTTGGCAAGCCTGCTCCTAGAAAGATGGAGCCTATGCAACACTTTAAATTGGAGTAAACCGTGTCTGATACAAATAGAAGCTGAATGTATCCTCTTAATTGCCAGCAGCCAGGAATAATCTGAAATCTTATAGCCAAAGTCCTCCTCCCATGCCGCCCTAATATGGTTAAGCAACGGTGAAGCAAACGTTTGAATAGCCGAGTACAATCTACTCACAACTCCCTTTTGACTTGGTTCCCCATCTAACCACTCATCTATCCAACTATTTGATGGGGGCAATGGAAAAGAAATGAAATGCTTCCTAACAAAGGTACGTATCTGTAAATACCTGAAAAAATGTGAGCGGGGGATACTGTATTCACTCACTAACTGCTCAAAAGACATAAATATACTGTGCTTAAAAAGATCTTTTATCCGTTTTAAACCATTATTGTACCAAAATTTGAATGCTGTGTCCGTAAGTGAGGGTGAGAAAAGCGCATTTGCAGCAACTGGAAGAGAGGGCAAAGCCTCTCTGAGCTTAAAGTGGGTCCTAAACTGCGACCACATTCGAAGCGAGCTGCTCACGATGGGGTTATTTGTAAGGCGCTGTTTGCTGAGTGGCAATGGGGCACACACTAAAGAAGACAGGGACACAGGATGTGCAGAATGTTGTTCCATTTCTGCCCACACCGATCCACCTCCCTCATAGTACTCTGAGACCCAGTATGTTAATTTATGAATATTAGCTGCCCAGTAGTACTGTAGGAAGTCTGGGAGTGCCAAGCCTCCATCTTCTTTCTGTCTCTCCAGATATGCCTTCCTTATCCGTGGGATAGTCTTATTCAGTCTTCTCCAATATTGGTTTAAAGTTATACTTTTTAACAGATCACTGTATCTATGGGTTACTGATACTCCAAGGTATGTAAAGGTGTCACAGGTTACTTTCAAAGGATATGACTTGAAAGACATCTCTCGGGCCTGGTCATTGATAGGGAAGAGCAAACTCTTAGTAAGATTAATTTTATATCCAGAGATCTTGCCAAAGTTAGAAATAATTTCTAATGCCTTAGGAATAGAGATGTCAGGATTAGACAAATAGAGCATAAGGTCATCTGCATATAAAGACAGTTTATGAGTGCAACCTCCCCTAACGATACCCATGAGGTCCCCAGCACCCCTTAGTGCCACAGCCAGTGGTTCGATGGCAAGATTGAATAAGAGAGGACTCAGCAGACAACTTTGTCTAGTCCCTCTACGCACAGGGAAATACTGAGAAATAATCTTATTGGTACGGACCGAAGCCTGGGGTGTAGCGTCGTCCCGTAATAAAACCGGTCTGGTCTGGGTGTATTACTGTATGCATAACCGACTCCAGTCTACTAGCTAGAACTTTAGTTAGGATCTTATAGTCGCAACAGAGCAAGCTCACAGGCCGATATCACTCTCCCTTAAAAGGGTCTTTTCCTTTTTTAAGAAGAACAGAAATTATAGCCTGAGTCATTGTAGGGGGGAACTCACCAAGCACTTTATTAGGAACACCTCCTTGTATCTACACTTGTTGTCTATTTTATCAGCTCCACTGACCATATAGGAGCACTTTGTAGTTCTACAGTTACAGACTGTAGTCCATCTGTTTCTCTGCATACTTTCTTAACCTGTTCTTCAATGGTCAGGTGGTGGTGTGTTAGTTGTGTGGTTAGGTGTTAGGTGGTGTGTTGCTCTGGTGTGAGTGGATCAGACGCAGCAGTGCTGCTGGGTTTTTTAATACGTCAGTGTCGCTGGACTGAAAACCAAAAATATCCACCCAACAGAGTCCTGTGGGCAGCGTCCTGTGACCACTGATGACGGATTAGAGGATGACCAACACAAACTGTGCAGCAGCAGATGAGCTATCGTCTCTGACTTTACATCCACAAGGTGGACCAACAAGGTAGGAGTGTCTAATAGAGTGGACAGTGAGTGACACACACTAACATACCACCAGTGTCACTGCAGTGAGAAAGAGCGTGACGTATAAAACCCTGGCTGTCTGAATCTGCATTTTTGAGACTGTCACTGGTACACTGTAGTTTCATAATGGAAATACTCAGCCATGATGTTGACTACTTTAAAAACTTGATTTTCACTGGAGGGGCTTTAACAATGTGTTGATCATGGAAACTCCTATCATGATAATGATAAAAATATGATTTATCATGCAGCCCAAGTTGGATTTATAACAGAACCATGAGTTGTTTTCACTGTGTGCAGGTACCTTGCTGTCTTCTGAGCGCTTCAGTAAGACGCTGTAGCATTTCAGCTTGTTTCAGGCAGAGTGCCTGAAGCCGGAGAAACTCCTGATACAAGGCCGTGTACGCTTCCTCCATCCTGCAGAACCTCACTGCGTTTCTCAATGCTTAGCAATGGTTCTGCCTTAAACGCTATTTTTACACTGGGTCAGTCAGCCGGATCAGTCAGCAGAAGGAAGAGAAAGCTAAAAAGAAAAGGGAAGACCCATATCAGTAACGTTAGACCATTATCTGCTTAGCAGATGAACTGCTATTGCTGTTTTCTCACAGTGATTTTATTACTCAGCTGCAAACATAACTAGCCTACATACTGTATTTAGACACAAACTCTTAGCACAGAGTCTTCAAAGGTTAAAGGGCTCATATTTTGTAAAAGCAAATTCCTCACTTTTTAAAAAATTATATTAGTATGTAAGTTGAGTAGGTAAACATAACTGAAGTTTCAAAAGGCACCATTCACGTCTAGTCCATACAGTCCAGACATAAAAAGCCATTTTTGCATTCATTGTAGCTTGCCCCGCCCATTTATGCTTAAGTTTTAAGGAGTGTTTCACTCCAAACTGCTTTTTGATTGAGGCACAGTACAGGGTAGCCAATCAGAAGAGAGCTTATTTACAAATCATTTTAAAAGGCACAGCAACAAAAAGAGCCTGTTTAATTCTAACGGGTGAAGAGAGATGGAAATTGGCAATGTAAAAATCATTTCTGACTGTTTTTGGTGCATAAAATTACTGTCATGTGTGAGAAAAGTGAATTAGTTTAGGATATGGGCCCTTTAAAATGTAATACTGTTGTTAATTATGTCATGTACATCTATCTTAAAAATCATCAATAAGCAGTTATAACACACAAATAAAAAAGGCAAATGGTTTGTTGTTTGCCAAATAGTGAGTCTGCATTCATCTATACTTCTATAGTATTCTATACTTTTGTCTTCTCCATCAGTCAGCATTAAAACCGTTAGCTTCATCACATATTCATATTCATTAGAAAACTGTTCACTGTCGCCCTTTTTTATATATGTATGTGTTACAAATGCTTATTAACAAACCAATTTCAAACCACTCATAAACCCTTTAAAAGGGTAGGCTTATTGTAAAGTGGTACCTTAAACAGTGGGGGAGACCAGGGAAGGTTCACCAATCAAAAATATGCTACAGGAGTGACATCACTACTGTGCACTGGGCCTGATTTGGGAAAAATATCTAACTGCCATTTTTATGACTAATATCGCAACCGTGATTTAAATTGCAATTATTTTCTATAAATTAACCCCTTCAAATCCCAGGCTTATTACATACTCAGGCCTATTATCTAGTAACGACAGGGACTTCAATGTACTTCAGTGGGACTTCAGTGTCTTAGGTTATAGAAGTGTGTAATAAAACTTTGGGCACTGGCCATATAAGGAGTTGAGGGTCAGATCTGATTTTTTTTTCTCCCAAGAACAACAGAATATCTTGAGGCTTGACCCCTGAGTGTAGCGTGCCAGACTGCCAGTAAGTTGTGGTTGTGATGCCACAACACATGCGGGTTTGGTTGCCTCTGTTTGGCATAGCTATTCCACAGGCAGTACACAAGCTCTGTGTTATTAGGTTAAATTTCCCCAGTTAAAATGTTTTTGATAATGTAGGCTATAATTTTTAAAAATTGTGATTTGGATATAAAAACAAGTAATCTTTCAGCTCTACTGTGCACACTCACTATCGCAGGTTAACTTGGAAGTCTTTAGCTCATGTAATAAAATATGAACTTGAGCTAAGAAAATAAAATTTCAAGTCTGGATTGTAGAGTGAACAGCACCCACATTAAAGGGGAATTCCACCAGTTTTTCAAAATTCCTGCCATTGAGAGTCATTGAGAGTGGTTTGGTGCGAAACGGTTCAGATTTCTTTTCAGTGGTGGTGATAGGAAGCAGGGGTCGCCATGACTGTAACACAAGTATACACATTTTATTTACTATCCAAAACTACCAGTGAACATTTGGGTACTATTTTGCCTTACAAAACTTCGCTTGCCCTTCTCGACCATGGATATAAGTGTTAGACCAAAACCTTCGAAAAATGGATTTGAATTTGTGATCATTTTATGAGTAGGCAGCAGACCTCTATACTGTTATTTGTAAGTGACACAGCTACAAGGGTCATTTATTTAAACGTCTGAAACGTAGCTACAGCACAAACAACCACGGAGTTAGAGACCGACCTGTATTCTTGCTGGCCGGTTTTGGAATTTTCCGTTCCACCTTAAATGCTACAGCGGCTAACTACTGCACCATTTAAGGTGGAAAGTTCGAAAAATCCTGTAGGCCAACAAGCGGATAATATAAAGGCTGAGACAGAAAGTTTTAGACTCTGTAATACTCTCCGTGTCTGTGTTAGACCCTCTGCGGTCTCTCCTGCCGAGTATCTGAGTCGCTGTGTGTCAGTGAATGAAGGCGCAGTGAAGGCCTGTTTAAACGAGCCGAGCTGCTCCACTGAGGACAAACAGACAGCAAAACAACGCAAAGCTTCAACACTTACATTCGCACACAAGTCAGCATCCAGCTCAGAGTGTCGAGTTGAGCTCGGTGTCCGGTCTGGATGGACACACACTGTCCACTCGAGGACGGAGAGTTTGTTTATGCTCTGAGTTTCTGAGGCTTAGCCGGAGAGTAACTTATATCCACAAAGTGAAAAGGTGAAAACAGGAACTGAAATCTCCTCATTTCACACAGAGCGGCTGCCGGGTCACGTAGCTCCCACAGCAGCAGGAGGAGGAGGAGGAGGTGGAGGAATGAATACACAAGAGCAAGTTTACCAAAGAAAAAAAATTCCTTATCGGTTTTCTTCTGTAGAACCTCACAACAAGATATATAGGCGTTGAGCTTTATATAAATGGACTACAATCCGTAACTGTAGAACTACAAAGTGAAAGTATATGGCCAGTGGAGCTGATAAAAAGGACAATGAGTGTAGAAACAAGGACATGTTCCTAATAAAGTGCTCAATGAGTGCATTTATATATATATATATATATATATATATATATATATATATATATATATATATGTGTGTGTGTGTGTGTGTGTGTGTGTATGTATGTGTGTGTGTATGTGTGTATTACTTTATGTACACTATGATTTTAACTATAGTGTTATGCATACCCTAGGTCTACAAATTAAAAACACAAAAAAATGTTGAATTTTTGAATTTGCCAAAAGCAAGTTGTGCTCAAAGTCATAAATATGTCATTCCACGAAGAGCGCCATGTTAGTCTGCAACATTCAAAGATAGGATTGTGCTGTTATTTGACACAAAAATGATTAATAAAATGGTTACTAAGATGGAAGTCTTTTATTTTGTAAAAGCAATTTTTTACTTAAAGAAAAAGAATAGGATAACATTTTCACATTAGCATGACCATCTGGCATCAGTTTTGTGGAATGAGTCACATGCAAAGCCATAGTTTTTATTAATAATTTATTGTGTCATTATTACATATACTTTTTATACCAGAAATTGAATATGATCAAGTAAATTTTATTTTTATTTTATTTATTAGTGCTTGTAAGAACATGAAATCTGAAAAGTAAAAAAATTCTTATATGTCTGAACATTTTATTGGTAGGAATTTTATTGCAGCATGTGCACTTTATCACCAACAAGTATGTATGGGTTTCCCCCAACCTGTTTTAGTGGGAGGAACATTTTTAAATATGTGCCAATTCTGTTTTTACAAGTAAAAAAATAATATTTATTTATATATAAAAGTTACATTTTTTTCATTTGTACATTTAAATTGATTTCTTGCTAGTGACAACTGGATTTTTACATGTGCAAATTTAATTCTTACATTATGAAAGAGAAGGTTTTACTTTCACACATGATTTTTTTCACATGTAAATGTTGAAAGAAAAAAGATCAGGCTGGATTCACAACTCACATAATTTAATATTTTAATGTCCCATGTTCACATAGGAAAGCATTTCAACATAAAAATTTCCAACCGCAGACCTTAAAAAAGTGGTAACCTGAGATTAACATGAAGTTGTATGACGTCAAACTGCAATTAATTTGGACTGAACAATAAAAAAAATGCAATGACAGGCAGCAGGTTTTTCTAAGCAGAACCACAAAGAGCTGATGTTTCAAAAAGCACAGTATAAAAATAAATAATAAAGTAGAATCCACTTATGACAGCAAATGAGGGTGAAGGCAACTGAATAATTAACCACAATTATATGTCAATATTTCAGTTTTCACCTGAAGCCACAGCACTTCTCAGTAAACAGGGCCATCAGATATGATCTTCCCACTTCTGTTCAGTTCCAAAAACCAGAAAACACTTCCACAAAACAAAGATCTACAGGTTCCGCAAATGTGAATGTTTCAGTCTGTGATTTTAATAAATAACATTTCTATGAGTAACTTGATCCAATTTACAAAAGTAGCTTTCCAGGGTATAGAAGTCAGTTAACATTTTCACAAAATATTCACAGTCAAAGGGAATACAAAGACAGCAAACGCTATAAAGACTATTAACAGTCATCACTGGTCCGACACATTTAGGAGTTGGCCCAGAATGCAGATGTTTTAAGACAACTTAAACGCTTTGGGTGGAATGTTGGCATGTAAAATGAAGGCTATTTGTTTATTAGCACATCTGGGATGTAAACTCTGTAAAGTGAAGTGGTCATTTATAATGAAACCTCTTCTGTAAACAGTTGAATGGTGATATGTGACCATGCAGCATCCTTCCTTGTTCACTTTGGGACTGAAGGGTAGTTAAGTGTTAGGATTGCCATGCTGTGAAGCAAGAGTGAGGTTTCCGATTCTGAGGAACAAGAAAAAATGAGAAAGATCAGAACAGAGCCTGACCGATAAGAACATCCTGTCAACCATATCAGTTTGAAGAAGCTAAAAGTCTGTGATAACAGAATAAAAAGGCTTTAGGTAGTCAAATGTTGACAAATATCGCTGTAAGTTTCAATATCAAACAGCAGAAACTCACAAAATCTTTAATATGAGAATTTTCCATGGTGGAGGAGTGTGTTCAATTATAATATAAAACCAGCTACTTTAACCTCTTAAAATCCCTGGATTATTGGCTAAACAAGGCAAGTTTATTATAAATGAGAAAATACAGAGTCAGAAAATACAGACAGATTTAAAAGAGAAAATCCTTAAATGAAAAATTAGATATTAGGATAGTTAAAAATTAAAATGAAAAATTAAAAGTAAGATTAGGATAAAAAAAAAAGTAAAAGGGGATAGAAATGCTAACAGTGTTTAAACTGAGCTGAAAGCTGCTCAAATAGGAATGATTTGAGTCTGGATTTAAAAGTGTCCAGTGTTGGAGCTCTTCTAATGCTCTCTGTCAACTGATTCCATTTAAGAGCTGCATAGTAGCCAAACGCTGCTTCTCCATGTTTAGTCTTCACCTTTGGCAGGACTAACTGACCAGTTCCTAATTGTCTGAGAGTTCTGCTCAGCTCATGTCGCTACAGCAGATCAGATAAATATGCTGCACCATTAAGACATTTATAGAACAGTAACAGCAACTTAAAGTCTGTATTCTGTAACAGACTGGTGGCCAGTGTAAGGATTTAAGAATGGTGGGATGTGTTCCTTCTTTTATTCCTAGTGAGATTCTGGCAGCTGCATTTTGTATCATCTGAAACTGTCTGATTGTCTTAGGCTTATTATTTAGTAATTACAGGCATTTTAGTGTAAACTGGCTGAGCTACTCTAGGGTTATAGATATAAATGGTGTATTAATTAAAATGTGTCTTATTATATAAAGTGTGTATTAAAACTTTGGGCCTGCCAGTGGGCCCCGGCTGTTTAAGAGGTTGAGCAAAGCAGTGCTTTAATTAACAGGATTCTCAACGATACAATAAATCTGTGAAACCTTAATACTGCCAACTTTTATTGGCCAACCGATGCATCTGTTGATATATGTAAATGCCCTCCTAATTAATAAATTAGAGATGGGTATTGTGATGACAGTTTATTGTTGTGGTGATAAATTCTTGATGATAAGCAGTGTTTTTATGAGCATACTGTACTTAAACAACAATGACTGCATGCTTCATTGCAGTACAGTGTGTGAAATTCTGAATAAAAATTATTGTACCAAATGTTTTTGATGGTTTTTTGTTTTAAATGTGACACTGCTAGTGCACTGTGTATTGTGTTTTGCCACTTCGCGCTTTTGTATAATCTCCTTGTATAATCAGCTTGTATAATCTCCAATTTAATCAACCAGTAGAATAAGACATATGAGCCTATTGCGGCCTTCACGTGGTGATGATAGGCGGTCAACGGTAAAATCCACTGTTTTCGATGGAGCAGCAGTGGAGAAACTCCGCCATTGCCAGTAAAGATGTCAAGAAATCAAATTTCCCAACTTTTGGCAGGTGAATCCTATTATACAACAAAATAAGCTCACTGGACAAAAAATTAGTCTGTGACTGAAACGTACCTAATAGTGCTCCACGAGCATGAATAACAGCTTTTGGATGTAGGCGACATCAATATTCAGCCACTCTTGCATCAAAGAATTTCGCAGTTCGTACAGATTTCGTGGATGCCTTCCCTGGCGTCTTACTTGCTGTTCCAGGTAGTCCCACAAATTTTCAAGACTATTCAAATCTGGAGATTTTGTGGGCCTGTCCAGATGTGTGAATGCTCCTGAATGTTCATCATGCCAATCAGTCACATTTGCAGCCCTGTGAACGTGAGAACTGTCATCTTGGAATGTTATGTTCCTCAGTAAGGCGATGAAAAGGCAAAACCTGGTTGTCGAGCAGCTCAATGAAGGCACTGTGGTTTAAATTTACAGTCACCTCAACCAAACGACCCATTTCCATGTAATTAAAACACCCCCAGACCATCACAGAGCCTCCAGCTTGAACCACAACGTGCATGCAGTCCTTCTTGAAGGCTTCCTGAGGTCTACAATGAACACAACGCCCAGCATTATTCACATACAGCCAGACACGAGATTCATCTGACCAGATAACGTTTCCAGTCACGAACAGTCCAAATTTTGTGTCTCTTCGCCCCCTGTAACTGGCAGCTTTGTGAGCAGAAGTTAACAAAGGCTTCTTGCATGCCACTCCACTCCATATGTTCATGGTATGCAGTTCCCTGTGGAGTGTTCTTTCAGAAATTGGTTATGAATGACCTGCATTGACTTCTTATTCACAAGCCCGATTTATAGCCTCGTGCAACACCATCTGCAGGAGTCTGAAGTTACTACCACCTTAAATACACAAGGTGACTTATTTTTTGTCCTGGGAGCTTATAAAAGAGCGTCCTCCTGCCATTACGCACCTTAAACAAACAGTCTTCACTACTAAAGCTTTACTCTGTTAACCATCCATTTTGATACAGTGATGCTGACACCATGGCAACGTTTGTGTGGCTGCATGGCTCCATTGGTCACATACCAGTATGAGGCGTAAAATGACATTCTTTCCAACACCAACAGGTAAAGCAGTTTTAGGTCACCATTTCCAATGCCAAGCGTGGGCCAGACGGTTATAGAGCTCCACTGTGAGTAGTTGTATACAAACTTTTTGACCTTAGTAAAGGGTGTTTTCATCCAGTTCATACGCGGCTTACCTTCGACCTGTATAGAAAACTGGAGCCACTGTTGAAGCCACTCTCTGCACTGACTGGAACTAAGATGGCTGGGATTCAGCCCTCGAAGGTCACAGGCCTGGTGGAGGGGAAGAGAAACATTAAAGATTCAAGATCCCTCTGAATGCCTTTCAGTCTGCTTCAGTTGAGAGTCTGTGGTTGCATAAAGGCAACTTGTGCAACATAAGAGAGGCAGTTTCTCTACTGAAAAGAGGCTAAGAATTCTGACCCGTCTCATTTCTTCATCGCTGAGCTGATCTAGGCCTAGAGAGTCTAAAGCTCGGTCCAGATATAGCAGGTCCAGGGCTTTCGTGGTGAGCCGCCTCCGCACCAGGAAACTAGGCAACCACACGATTACAGGGAGCTGAGAGCCCAGTGATCTCTAGATGAAAGGTAACAGGAAAAAACAAAGAGGGGGAGGTGAAAAGGGGGGAAGAGAGAAAGAATGAGAAAAAACAAGGCTGGACGGGAGAAGGAATACAGTGTATATATGGAGAAGGTAAAAACTCACCAAATGACGTGGTACCAAAGACCGCATTCCCAGTGGAGCGCCAGAGAAGACCTCGCGTACGGCTTTGAGTTCAGAAACACTTGGGATGGGCCCCGCTCTGGATCTGCAACACAAATACTCACATTTACTACATTTACATTCACATTTTGAGAAGTTTTAAGAAATATCTGAAAATGTCTCTTTAATATAGCTGTTAATTTAATCCTTTGTCTTATTTTGTATTTATTCTTATTCATTTCATCCATATTGTAGTTTAATTTGCTTAAAAATACTTCTTACTTTCATTCATTTAATTACTTTTTCTTAAATTGCTGTTACCAAACATAAACTGTAAACTGTAAACTTGCCACAGTTATGAAAAGCACTTTATAATAAACATATTACTATAATTATTATAACCTATTGGTAAAATGTAGAGATGACACTAATCTGATATGCACTACTGGATGTCAGAGGGTAAAAATAATAAAGTGATCTGATTCTGTAACAAATCTAGCAAATCTTGTAACATAACATAAAGTGACATAAAACACGTCTCCTTATAACCAAAGCAGGTCATGTGATAACAGTGGCCATAACATTAACGTAAGAAAAATGTTAGCAAGCATTATAGCAAGAATTATACTAGAATTTCACTTTTATATTTCATACTGCTGTTGTCGGATGAAAACCTCATATCTCCAAAATGGTAACTTTATAGGAGACGGAAAAAACATACTTTCCTTTTAATGTAAGTCAATGGAACCAGACATTTTTCCAAGTAATTTTGGGCTGTTTCTTTTGGTCCATTCTTCACAAAATTTAAACACAATGTAAAGGACAAGATGCATTTTCAAATTATGTCAAAAACTGAAAAATGACAAAAATGGAGATATGAGGTTTTCTTCCGACAGCAGTGATTTATTTATATTTAATTTTTTATATTTCCTTTTTTTTGGAAAGAAAACTGATTAAGACTGTTTAACTTAATAAAAATGTGCTTTTTTTGTATACATGATGTTGTCAGCTATATAGTCCTGTATTCCTGAAGTGTTTGAGCATTTTAAGAATGGCATTGTTAGTTAAGAGAAATGCTTCAAGCTTAGTGGTAATAAAAAATATCAAATCGTTATCGGAATCAGTCTATACTCAAGATTTCAGTATTAGAAAATAAAAAGTGTGTGAGCAATCTCTATGACTTTTAACATGAGCAGATGCTTCGGTTTTGCTTCCAAGAACAAACAACCCACAAGATTATTTGACAAATCCATAGAAGAGGCACCTTGGCACACAGGTTCAAGAGCAAAGTACGCCTGGGCCACTCGTCGACACGCGGGATTGTCCAGACAAGGTTTTTCAGAATCTCCGCCTGGTGTTGAGAACGCTTCAGATGAGTAATCGCCTGGAACTTCCTCTGCTGCTGTGGAGTCCAGAAGTGTCGAAACAGTAGCTGCCGTGGAAAGAGGCACCTGGACAAAACAGGGAAGTGACCACTTTCATAAAACAGAGTCACCTTCGCTATCACATTCACTGCTATCAGCAACAGTAGTCAAATGATCTGAGATGCATCCAGTGGTCAGCTTCCTTTAAAGAAAACCAACCATTACAGTGAATATGAGAGCTAAAATCCTTTACCCCAATTGTACACTTGGTGTTGTACACTTGGTGATACAAACTTACTCACATTAGGACGAAGACCAAACCGATGGCAAATGGAGGAAGAGAGATCACGACCAGTGGAACGGCTTTAATCATGTCTCTTCTAAACTACAGGATAGAAAGACAGAAAAGGCTTAAATTAATACACTACATTTACCAGAGGAACCTTTAAAACTCCAGGATAGATTTTGTGGAAATACACTGCATGTCCAAAAGTATTAAGACGCATCTTCTAATGAGTGAATTCAGTTACTTTAATGCAGGTATTCAATTCCGCACGGAGAGCTAATCTCTATAGAAAAGTATTGACCAATAAAATGGGACACTCTGGAGCCACAGATGAGCCTAAGGTCACCAAGAGTGAAACATCACTGTTTTTACATCACTAAGTGTCTGTACATTTTTGGATATTGACAGTTATCTGATTATTCAGGTGGTATACAGTTCAATTCACTTCTATTCCTTAGATCAGATTAAGGCCTAGAAATCTGATGAAGAAGCTGGATATGAGCTCAGTAATGGGGTTTCCAGTGCACGTAAACTCTTATTCTGATTTCTTTCATTTCTCTCAGTCTGCGCATGTGTGAAAATAGAGCACTGTCCCCGAAACAGCAAGCAGAGTTTAATGAAGCATCCACGAGATGCAATAAAACACTTTTGGAGCAATGCTGAAACCAACTACATGCTCAACGAAATGAAGGATTTAAATCTTTTAATCTTCATCTTCTAGATGTTGTATGTTCATCTTTTTCCATCAAAGTGGCGCAATGTTCTATAAAAAAAAAAAAAAAGCGCCATGACATTTCAGTTTTACATTTTGTTTACGTCACGTCTTCTTCTGTGAGTTTACTGGCTGGTTGTAAAGCAGAAATCCCATTACTGTCTGACGCATGTAGACCTGGAGTTTCCGCATTATCTGATTACCCAAGTGCATTAAATCACACTGAACCCATTACTGACACATTCAGATTTTCCAGCAAACACAGCTTTGAACAGCTGTACACACATAAAATCATATTTTTATTAAAACACAAAAAAATTGTATCTTGGTAGTGACAATTTTTAATGTTCCACACAGTTTTTTATACCTTGGGACACATTTACTTCAAAATAATGGGACAAGGATGCAATTTCACTTTCTGCTCTAAAATGCAGGGGCGTAGCTAAAATAAGGCTCTGCCTACAGACTAAATCTTTGTGTTTCCGTAATGACATGAAAACAGGACAGCATTTTTTTGAAGTATTTTTATTTATAAATAAACTAATTAATTAAAAATGAAACTTATAACAAATCACAATTAACGTCTTAGATTAAATAGATCTTGACATAATTCTTGTAAATATCAAAGGTCTGAATATTTCTTTTTTTTTACATAGCTTTTTCACTGTGTGGCTGCAGTTTAAACTAATTTGGTAGAATAGTCCTTATACCAACACCAGCTACTCCGAATATACTCTACGACTGCCAAAGCAACTTAGCTACCACAAACACACAGGGCTTGCTGGTATGTGTGGGGTATTTTGGCGTTAGCAGCTTATTTTTCAGTTTAGCCTGTTAATATATTTAGAGCATCCCAAGAAGCTGGTTCGGAAAGCCTGCTAATGCAGGGGTTCGGCAAACTCACTTGCTTCGTTTCGTGTTTTTCCTGCTCTAAAGTTTTTTGCAAATGTTCATATCATTCTGTAATATTCTATATATAATAGTTTTTATACTATATATCCACTCAGACCTGCATATGTACAGATATTCATATGTCTTTTTAGCTCCATTCACAAGGCTCTTTACTATTCTTTATTCTTTCTGCTAAGTATTGTATTTTATTTTATTTTTCCTCTTAGTTAAACACTTGTTAACAGTCTGTGTTCCTGGCTGATCTGTTCAGTCTGTTACATGTCATACATGTGTGGCTGACCAAGACTAACTCCTTGTATGTGTAACATACTTGGTGAAACAAAGTGATTCTGATTCTAAAAGAACTTCATTCCACTTAGGTCTTGATAATTAGATGACAGAGGATTAAGATTGATTAGAATCCTTCACAACATTACTAGAAGCAAACTGTCTGGGAGAAACAGGCTTACCAGGATAAGCCTCTCCATGTCTCGATATGGGAGCTCTCTGTGGTGGATGTTATTACTACGCATGATCCTCTTTATTCTTCTGACCTCTTTTACATCTTCAAAGAGAAGCTGGAACCCTAAAACAGAGGTTTGGCACATTAAAGGGGAATTCCACCAATTTTCACTATAATTAATATTTTACATACATTCACAGTAAAGTGGTACATGCAGGGTGTTGTGAGGCAAAAAATTAAAAGAAAACATTTTTTCATATTTTCCACTATTTTACCATCATCAACATTCCATATAAAATTCAGAAGACACATGTAGGTTCACTGGTGGTTTTGAATAGTAAATAAAATGTCTATACTGGTTTTGTAGCCATGGCGACCCCTGGTTCCTATCACCATCACTGTAAAGAAATCTGATTCTCTACAATAAACCATTCGACTCTTTACATCTCAACTACTGAATTATGCTGAAATTTTGAAAAATCCGTGGAATTCCTCTTTAAGGACACAACAAGCATCCTCAAATCTGGTCTAGTCTAGGTAAACATTGTTTAATATATGTTACTGTAGCATATTTAGATTATATTAAAAGCAATAGTTTAAATAACTCAGCACAAACAGAAAACAGCTGCATTGCTTCCCATCACGTCTCTGAGACAAAATTCTCGTAAACGCCTACTTTGTATGTGCCAGTTAATTTAGTTGGCAGTTTAATTACTACTCAGGCATGTCAACCTGTATAAGCTATGGTCACACTGGAGGATTAGGTCATGCTTACCTCTCCTGAGGGTGTGGTATAAGATATAAAATCGAGGAAATTGTTGCTCCAAGAAGCGCTCATACTTGTCACTTACTCTCTGAAGAACACCAAGTCTGGCTTGAGATGTTGAGTAACTGCTACAGCTAGGAAAATACAGCCTGAGGTAAAAGACAAAAAGAAACACCTTTAATTAAATACCACTCAAATTTATAATGATAATAATATGCTAAGAAAATGGACAGAAGCATTTCACTGTTACTGTTTGGCACAAAATTCTGCATACTTGATTATTTACATTCTTCTATGGCACTTCAGAATACATGCTGGCAGTAACCTCATTTTCAAAGAGAACACCCATCAGACATGCCCACTATCAACTGATCTACATGTTACACTGTCAGTCTTTGAAGGGGAATTCCACCAATTTTTCAAAATTTGTGCATAATTAAATGTGAATTGTTAAATGGTTAAGATGTAAACAAAGTCATTCAGAGTGGTTTGGGGTGAAATGCTCTGTTCTAGAGAAATTTACAGAGTCAGAATTGTTCACAGTGGTGATGATAGGAACCAGACGTCCACCTCTAAAAGCTCCCTCACAGACAGTTATTAAATGAAATGGTTATAAATACATTTCCTGATGACTTGATGATTGAGACATTGTTTTATGATAGTTTTGAGAAAGTTTTTTTAATCTATTCATGTCACATGCAGAGCATTGTGAGACAAAATAGCCCCAAAGTAAACCTATTTTTTCATGATCATCACTATTTTATAATCTTTAACACTACATATAAAAACTCAGAAGACACTGGTCGTTTTGGATAGTAAATAAAATGGTACATTTGTGTTGTAGTCATGGCGACCCCTGGTTCCTATCACCACCACCGTAAAGAAATCTGTAATTTGTCTTTAAGTTTCTTTAAAATGTGTCATTTCACATCAAATCACTCTAAATGACTATGGTTACATCTCAACCATTAAACTAGGCATACGTTATCACAGTTAGTTTTGCAATTATTTTGCAGAAATATTAGGTACTGTGCTTTTAGAAACCAATGACAGATGGATGTTTCAGCAAAAATAACACATATATGTGAAACCTGAGAAGAATATACGAATGTCTACTACTACTACTCCACTGACCTTGTGAATTCATGTGAATGTTGCATTCATGTATTTCTAAACATGTAAATGCAGGCAAAACATTTTGAAGGCACATTTTTGATTCAAAGTCTGTTTTAACCCCAGCAGCACCTGGGACACACTCTGTCACTCTGTGCAGATAATAACCCATATTAACCTGATCAATAGTAATAGTACTTACATTACTTACAAGAATCTCACAGCAAAAATTACAGGGAATTATTACAGTTTATCACAGGATGCTACACAAGTATCACACATTGCAATAAGACAGTACTGCAGGAACATGTAATAAATAATTATAGAAATATTATACAGCACTAGGGAAATTGCATAGTCATAAGAATTTCAAGAGATCATATATGTATAGTATTATTATAGTAACGTTTTTCTGAGGGAAATATGTAGCCCCTAAGGTGATGTGGTGATTATTTTTTAATAAGGTGTGGCCACGAATTACTATACTGAGGCCGCAATTTACTACATTGAGGCCACAAATTAATATTTTGAAGCCACAAATTACTATATTGAGGCCACAATTTACTATACTGAGGCCGCAAATTAATTTATTAAGGCCACAGATTCCTATATTGAGTTCAGAAATTATTATATAGAGACCACAACTGACTACATTGGGGCCACAAATTAATATATTGATCCAGGAATCAATATACTGAGGGCACAATTTACTATATTTAGGCCAGGAGCTATAAGAAACGTAACTAGTGGCCTCGATATAGTCACGTGTTGCCAATATATTAATTTGTAATCATGCCTTATTAAAAATAATGACCATGCCACCTTAGGGGTTCCGCAGAGGACCAACATACAACGTAAAGAAGCGAAATAAAATGAAGTAATGATACTTATAAAGCAATCAATGTGGTCACCCCAGTGCACCTACGTCATACACATGACTAAAAACAAAACAGTACTGCAGTAAATAAACCGGTTCAGCTCAGTAAAGTCGGCTATGACACCACGCGAATCAGCACCATCCTCTCAATATAACAAGAGACTGAATTTGGCTACTCGTTTGGCACATTTATATTCAAATGTTCCGTTCCTCCTTAAACAGCGCCGCAATTCTGTTCGGGTGCACGTGTGGCGCCTGTTAACCGCTGCGTCATTTAAGGTGGAACGGAAAATCCGAATGAGCTTTTCACTTCGTCAATATCCATCCCTGAATATTAACGCACAGAACAGACAGCGTGTATTTCAGAATCACTCTTCTGCTTTGTACCTGAATCCGAAGCCGCTCCGCTGTTTGTGCACAAAAACCGCTTGTTGGCAGAGACGAAACATTTTATCAGAGGACAGATGTCAACATCCCTCCTCCGCAACACACCAGACATGTCCGGGTTAAACACGCCGGGAGCGTTCAGTCGACTCAAGTTTTACCCCCTTATGCGCAGATTCGATGATCTTAAAACTACACCCACCATCCTAGGGCAGTGTTTTTGTAATGTAGATCGCACAATATCGCTTCGGCAAAGGAATGTGAGCGACAGGACGTTCAAAGATGCCAATAAAAGGCCTTAAATATAAAACTATTCGTAGTCGTTACGGTGTTTTTATAATGTAATATGTAGCTTATTTTTGAATCGCAGCTCCAGCCCAGCGGCTGCGTTAAACGAACGCATACAATATGTGCATTTTTCTCCTTACCGTAAAACTCATAAATTACGAGCATATAACTTTTGAACATACGCGGAAAAATTCCTTCGTGTCGAGACTTGTCTACACTCTACGTGCTTGATTCTCACATTTTTGTGTGTGAGTTATACTGTTTGCCGAGTTATGTGTTATAGGTCCGTAATTACACATACCGCAATTACGCTTCTCTTCTGAAGGGGAAAACCAAACATCGCCCCCTGCTGCCCTATGTGCTTACTACCCACATGGTAAGTATGTACTCTTTGTGCATTTATATTTCAGAGGTGGAGCACCTGATCGACCTGACCTGTACAATTCAGACACTAAGAGAAAAGGGAAAAGTGGTCCACCAATGTAATAGTTTGTAATAATTTGTAATTTCGGTAACGGAGCAGTTGCACCGAGCCTTTTAAGCGGTTTAAAAATGCTTTTTAAAACACTTTTTTTTTGTGGAAATCAATAGTTTATTCTAAAAATAAATGCAGTCTGCGCAGCAGCTACTTCAAAATACTTGAAGTCGCAGGGAACGTAAATTAAAATAAAGATGTTTGTATGATACTAATGTGAGTGTTCTATTAAACATCCACGAAAAAATTAAAGAAAAATATAAGATATAAATATGATAAAACACGACATGATCAGCCCTTTCTGAGAACTGTGTGGGCGTGGCTAATGAGCAGCTCGTTGACAGCTCTCTGTCTAACACCCCTAGCCTGCTCCGCTAGTTCACTAGCTTTCGGTTATGCTAGGTTAGGGCGGGGCAAGAGATGCAGCCTTGTGATTGGTCAGGGAAATGAATACAGAAGCGTTACCCAAGATTAGGACCGCCCAGTTTATATGGAGAGGAGAACAATATGGTGAAATATATTGGTCATTTATTGGTCACTCGGACATTATTTAATGTGTAAACTTAGTACACTTAGTTTACTGTTTGCCTGCAAGAACAAGACTAACCTAATCAGAAAGAAAACACAGATTTAGGTTCCCAGGGAACAGATTTGGGTTCCCAGGGTCTTCAGGTGTCACTGGGAAATAATTCAGAAATAGAAAAACACAAAAGGGAGTTTTTTTTTGCAATGTTGCCAAAAATCATCACACAGAGCTGACAGATTAGGGAAATAGTCCATGTTGAAAATATATGTATTATCTTATAACTCATCTGGGACTATTTTACTACTCAGTGCTGATATAAATGTTGCAGGTAATGATGCGTTGTTATTTGTGAGGGCTTTCCAATGTCCACTCTCTCACACTTAACAAGGTGAACAAGGCCAAAGGTGTTTTGAAGTGTTTTTTGAGGTTTGAAGTAGAATATAGAGCCTCATCACCTGGCCATATTAAGTGATTGACTGAATTAAAAAACTGCATTCGGCTGAGAACAATGTGTTGTAGAGACACTGTTTCATGATCAAAATGAAAACCTTTTAATGGGACTATTCCCATATAGGAAAAATATATTCCAAATGTCTTTATTATATATATATTTTGCAATGTGTAAAAATGACCAAAATGTATTTTTATGTTACATTTCTATGTGCAATATTTCCCTATACAGTTTAAAAAATGAAATTTAAAATTATTTGTTTAGTATTGCAGTATATTCTGAAATACATTTTATTGTTTGGAACACGTTTCAGCATGGACTGTAACGTGCTTGAAATTTTTCAAATTTCAAATGTTTAAAAATACATGTCCATATATTTTTTTTCCATATGGGTTAGTTTTAAGTTATTTTTTATCATTAAAAATGATCTATGGGCTGTCTTCTAATGTAATGGGATGTTATTTTCAGTGTAGAACTCACACAAAATGATTTTGGAAAGTGGAATATTTTCTGTTCTATAATTATTTAACCTCTCTGAAAGGTAACATTTCTCTGAAGGCTGGTGGCCAGGTTGGTTCGTGAGAGGACCTGAAGCACCATGGGACTCAAACACTGCAGTATAATGCTAGGCTGATGAATGTCAAGTCAAAGTTTATTTATATAGCACTTCTTACAACAGGCGTTGTCACAAAGCAGCTTCATAGAAAAAAAACCCAGTCCAAGCCCCCAGTGACCAAGCCAGTGGAGACAGTGGCAAGGAAAAACTCCCTAAGAGCAAGAGGAAGAAACCTTGAGAGGAACCAAGACTCAAAAAGGGAACCCATCCTCCTCTGGTTGATACCGGATAGCAAACAATAACAGCAGAAAATGAGATTTGACCATTAGTATAAGATACAGAAAGAAAGGAAAAGCAGGAGTAGTAATGTCTATGATAAAAAAAAAAAAGAAATGCAGCAGCAGCGGGAGGGTCAGTTCATGCAGGTGAGGTTTACAGAGCATTGTACAAGAGGACGCTCCATGGTGGTCAGACTGGTCCGAGCAACAGGCGAGCAGTGGGCACCCGATCAAGGCAGATGAAGCAACAGCATCAGACCGCACAGGATGGGCAGTTATTCAGCTCGGCAGAGAAACACACAAGCAGTTAGTTCTGTTAAAACAGACTGATTAGTGTTAAGAAAGTGAAAGAGAGACTCCGGCAGGCCAAGATCTGACAGTGTTAGTATTACAGTGAAGGTGTGAGAGCAGCAGAACAACAGCACCAACACTCACAGTCACCGTAGTACTCTACGTCAATGAACCCCCAAAATCTGCACCCTTTCACTAACAGGAAAAGCTAATTACCAAAAGCTTGGCTAAGTAGGTTTTTAAGCCTAGACTTAAAAACTGAGTATGTGTCTGAGTCCCGATCACTGACTTGAAGATTCTTCCAAAGCTGGGGGGGGGCTTTGTATGAAAAGGCTCTACCCCCTGATGTAACTATACTATTATTATTATTATTATAGTTCTTGTGAGGCAGCATTCTGGACTAACTGAAGCTTGTTAAGACTTTTGCTAGAACAACCAGACAGCAGGGCATTACAGGAACCCAGCCTTCTCTGCATCCTGTAGAGAAAGCTGCTGCAGAAGTGAAAAATATGAAGTTGTACATTAAATATTGCTCCTATGGTGAAAAATATGTGTGTCCTGCTGAAGGCAGGAAATCTTCCATGTCCTTAACAGCATCACTATGTTCTCCACTGTTTAAACGCTCACTCAGAAGTTACCTGGAGCTCTGTTAGTCTTCATCAACTGCCTCAAAATGCTCTACCCTCTTTCTCTTCCTCAGTATCTGTTCCAGGGACAAAATCACAGGATTAACCAACTCAAACATTTCTAACAAATATTTAAATCAGTTTAAACTCGGTAAAAGGAAAAATTCCACAGACCTTAAAGCATTTTGGGAACCCAAAGGGGAGCTGAAGCCTCCGTCTGCTGGTGTCCTGCATCACTGTGGGCTGAGGGAGCACAGGTTCTGCATCAACCACTGGCCCACGGAGCGAGACGTTCACTGCCACATCCCCAGTTACACACGTAGGAGGAGCATCTGCAGAGGAAGCAGCTTCCTGGGAAACAGAGGAGGAGGAGTTTTCTGTCGCAGAGGTCCTTCTGAAGAACCTCCTGATCCTCCCTCGAAGTGACTGGGAAGCTCTGAGAAGAGGTGCTACAATATTAGCACTAACCCTCCCTTCAACTACGGCACAAACTAGACTGCAGCAGCACTGAGACACAACGTTCACTACCACCTCCTGCTGATCCTGCATTATGTGTCCTTCCTCACTATCAGCTGTCCTCCCTGTATTCTCAGTCCCCAAAGCTGTGAGACTGCTGCAGAAAGAATGCAGAAATTATATTAAAGTTGAATCTTATTATATATTACCATATATTACTATGCATATTAGTGGTTTACTGACAAATACCCCTCAAGAGTGGCCTTTTACAGTTATAATATAGTATAATATAAGCAATCTTGGTTTATGAAGAATTTACATTTTTAATGAAGATTTGTGCAGCTGTCATTTGGTGATGATAGTCGGTGACACTGGATGTTGATGCATTTCTTCAAGGTATAGTTTGAAATTAACAATACCTGCTTTATAGCGTTCTTTCTTTCTCTAACATCATGTCCATATAATTATTTTTTTTGTCTATAGCCTGGAGCTCTAATATTTATGAACAGGCCTCCAGTACATCATTGCTGTCCAAAGAAAAAGAAGTATCTCCAAAACAATAACTTTACAGGAGAGGGCAAAAACGTTGTTTACTTTCAATGTACGTTAATGCAAAGAGATTTTATTCCAAGCAGTTCTGCAGCACTTCTATTGGTCCAATCATCAATAAATTTTCAAACAAAGTAAAGAACAGCAGCCATGTTCAAATTATGCAGAAAATTAAAAATCGAAAAAAATGGAGGACTTTGGGAATCCGAAGGGGAGCTGAAGCCTCCGTCTCCTGGTGTCTTGCGGGCTGAGGGAGCACAGGTTCTGCCTCAACCACCGGCCCACAGAGTGACACGTTTGGTGCCACATCCCTACTTTTACATGTAGGAGGAGCATCTGCAGAGGGAGCAGCCTCCTGGAAAACAGAGGAGGAACAGTTTTCCATCGCAGAGGTCCTTCTGAAGAACCTCCTGATCCTCCCTCGAAATGACTGGAAGGCTCTGAGAAGAGGTGCTACAAAATTAGCACCAACACTCCCTTCAACTGCGGCACAAACTGGACTGCAGCAGCACTGAGACACAACATGCACCACCGCCTCCTGCTGATCCTGCTCTGCGTGTCTTTCCTCACTATCACCTGTCCTTCCTGTATTCTCAGTCCCTGAAGCTGTGGGTCTGCTGCAGAAAGAATGCAGAAAATAAAAGATTATTATATTAAAGCTGAATCTTATTATATATTACTACATATTACTATGCATATTACTGGTTTACTGAAAAATACCCTTCAAGAGTGGCCTTTAACAGTTATAATATAAGCACACTTAATTTATGAGGAATTTATGTTTTTAATGAAGATTTGTGCAGCCGTCATTTGGTGATGATAGACAGTGACACTGGATTTTGAGGCATTTCTTCAAGGTACAGCTTGAAATGATTCATAGCTGGTTTATAGCTTAAAACAATTCATTGAAGTCTTTAACATCTCATATATATATATATATATATATATATATATATATATATATATATATATATATATATTAACTTCATTACTTTGCACAGCCTGGAGCACTAACATTTATAAACAGGCCTCCAGTATATCATCGCTGTCCAGAGTGACTGTGGGTGGAGGGGGGTTGGGTGGCTGTGGTACTACATCACCTCACCTATGATTATTAATAAACGAGGAGTTGTGACATTAATAGCAAAACAAAAAAGAAACATTTAAATTTAAATGTATTAGGGAGCCTTAAATGCTGAGCCTCTGACTGATAGAGATGACAGATGTCTGGCAACACTGTTTACTGCCTGATGTTATTACTATTATAATGGTTATCAGATTGGCTTTTATGAAGATTATTACAGGACAATCACAACCCAAGAATTTTACACACAGTACGGTATACTGAGGATTTTAAGTAAAGTGTGATCCTGCATCTTACCGTGCTGGAGAGGGACAGGGTGTGGCACAGCGTGAGGTGCAGGGAGTGTTCACTCTCCTCAGAAGGTCTGTGGACCCCAGCTCCTCTTGAAGGGAAGACATAGACGTTCTATCTCCCTCACTCCTCAAAGAGAATGAAGAGAGAGAGTCTTCTCTCCACGGTTCCAGGGCAGTGTCTCTGCTGGTTTCCTCCACCCGAATCAGAGCTATTCTACTCCTGCGCTCCAGTATAAGAGCTCCACGACTTGTTGAAGGGCTCATAATGGTGCAGAATCTATATGAAACATAAAAGAGACTCCTTGTTTAATGCAATACATTTAAAACTAATATTTTGTCTGTTAGCATGCACTGTATATTATCTATTTATTTACTTACAAAAACAATCAACTTAAGTGACTTATCAGTGCATAAAATATGTACAATACAGTAAATTAGTAAATGTCTTTTAGTAATTATTTTTTAATCAATCACTGGACAGACGTTTTCTCTGCCAGCTGCACTGTTTTTAATGATGTCTTTAATGAAGGCACCCAAGATACAACATAGGAGGAATAAAGCATCTTAAACACTTAAATGCTGTGAGTCTGGCCTGATATAGCATTTTGTTGCATTTCTTTACTTTAAAATATCTCCATATCCCAGAACACTGACAATTATTCACAAGCCTCTAATATATCCTCACTATCCAAAAACAAGTATATCCAAAAGATTAACCTTACAGGAGAGGGCAAAAACCTTCGTAACATTTAACGTAGGTTAATGTAAAGATATTTTATTCCAGATGATTTGTGCCATGTTGGACTCTCCCTGGCCCCGCCCACTCTCCTCCTGTCCCACACAGCTGCAGCTCATTCTAATGATGGTAAGACATCTACAAATACTCCTGTGTTTTCACTGAGTGCGTTTACATGCACTTAATAATCCGATAACTGCAGAAAATCAGATTTTGTCAGTAATCCGATCAACACATTTACATGTACTTGAGTAATCAGATAATGGGAAAACTCCAGGTCTACATGGCTCAGGCAGTAATCAGATTTCTGCTTTGCAACCAGCCAACAAACTCACAGAAGAAGACGAGATAACGTAAACTCAAACTTCATGCCACAGCTTTTTTTTAAACATTGCGCCACTTTAACTGAAAATATGAACATACAGCATGTAGAAGATGAATATTAAAATCCTTAATTTCGTCGAGAATGTGTTTGGTTTCAGAGTTGCTCCAAGGTGTTTTGCTGCGTCTCACGACAACACTGCCTGCTTATTTCCGGTATAGCTGTCTGTTCCGCACATGCACAGACTGTGAAATCTGAAAGAAATCAGAGCAAGAGTTTACATGCACTATGAAATCTGATTACTGAGCTAAAATCCAGCTCTCTTTATCGGATTTCCTAATCAGATTTCTAGATCGGAGTTTGATGTTTACATGACCATTTAAGTAATCAGATAACTGCAGAAATCTGACTATGATCGGATTATTGAGCGCATGTAAATGTGTGTTTTGCGAAGTCTTTGAGTTCTTCACCATAGTTCTGAGCCTGTTTATTGTGTTTGGTTTCCCTGCTTTTAACCCCTGCTACTCTCTTTGTTATTTCTGATTATGGATTATGCATCTTTTCCCACCTACTTGTGTGTTGACCCCTGCCTGCTATGACAATGAGTATCAGAATGCCACCAATAAAGTCACTTCGTAACTTGCAATCTGCCTCAGCCCCTACGTCACAGTTAGTCCATTCATTGTGAAGTTTTCCCGCAATGTCAAGGACAGCTGTCGTTCAAATTATGTGGAAAAATGAAAATCGACAAAAATGGAGATACATGTTATTCTTTGGACAGTGACGATATGCTAGTGCTGCTAGAGAGCCTTAGATGACTCAGAATCTATGGCAGGTGAAGTTTAAGTAGTGAGAAAAAGAGAAATCTGGAAACACTGTTTATTCACTCTGAAAGTAATTTTACAGTATATATACCGTAAATACAACAGTAAGTACTACAGTGAATTCTAACTAGAGTATTTGTAACCCTGGATCGTACTGTGTGAGACGGAGATAGGGTGAAGGAACGTGTGAGCATGGAGTGGTCCTTCTGCTGTCCCCACTGCTGTAGACTCTCATTGCGATTCGAGTGACAATGGGCTCCAGCTCCTCCTGAGGAGCAGAGGATGAAATACTGTTGTTTACTGATTAAAACCTGAAAAGTCTTATTTTTTACTTGTTATAACAGAAATGACTGTTCAAACAGTTGTGATTATGTGGTTTCTGACACTGTATGACAGGGTTATTAATAAAAATAGACACAAGTACAGAACAAATCCAAGCTTTGCGATGGCTGCCACTGTTTATTAGGTTCACTTTTTCATTTTTTATTATGGCCTTAAAAAAAAACTCTTAGAAAGGATGGTTCCTCAAGGTTCTTAAAAGGTTGGTTCTTTTGTAAAGACACTCATTCTATATAGAACCATGAACACTCAAAGATCCATTTCATGCTTAAAGCATTCTTTGCATGGTGAAATGGTTCTTTAGATTGATGGAGAATGTGTTGTATACGTTCTATATAGCACCAGAATGGGTTATGCTATTGTTATGTTGTCAGGCTTGCAACAATAGAAGAACGTTTTTGGTTCTATATAGAACCTTATACAACACATTCTCCATCAATCAGAAGAACCATTTCACCATGCAGAGAACCTTTTAACCATGAAATGGATCTTTGAGTGTTCAAGGTTCTATAGGACCATTTACTTTCAGAGGCATTCACAGGCCTTGTTCTCATCCTGAAATGTTATATTTTCACAAATGTAAAGATTTTACCATATTTTGAATCTGAAATCTGTGATCCACATTGTCATACTGTTGGACTTACTCACCTGTGCTGCTGAATCCACAGGTGGGACCAGCTCAGCAGAGGAGGACTCATCTGTTTCATTCATTTCACTGTTGATGAAAATAAAAGAAAATCCACTTATCTGAAGTTCTGCTGAACATCGTTGTAACTAAAATCTTTTTTAATATGCTATTTTTTAAGGCATCAACAGGGTTTGCTAATTATACTAACTGCCCTCCAAAATCAGAGTTTTTAAGCACGCTTTTGACCTCACGAGGCACATTAAGCTACAGATAATTAAACTGCTGACTTTGTTTACTGCTCAAGAGAACAGACTGCATATTTAAAATTTAAAATGACATTTAGTGCATCTAGTTAAAGGTTTTGTAAAAAAAAACAAATACATATATAAGCTATATTTGTTTATTAAAATATTATTGTTTTATATTATTATGATTATTATTATTGCTATTGTTGTTTATTTTTAACAATAAACAAACTACATTCAGTGCATCAACTCTAATGAACTTTGTAGGACAAATTCTCAGCAGCAGTTACTGAATTACATTAATAAATAATCAGAAATTCAATCAGAATTGAATCAGATTTTGTTGTTTTACTTTTCAATAAATCCATCCAATTTATGAAGGAGCTCTATGTACAGAAATAGATGTATATAATGTCAGAGACAGCAGATGCATCTCGTTTTTAACAGAGCTGTCAGTTAGATGCAGCCATAATAAATTGTCCCACAGTAGCACATATTTATAGATAAGCCACCTTATCATTAAACACTACCTGCATTAAAACTGTAGGTAGGACAATCTGATTTTGACAGCCTATAAAAAACTTTATCATGGGTCTGTAGTCTGTAGTATACACTTGAAGTAAGACTAAAATTAACATTAAAAACACAATAAAGTGTGGAAATTCTAAGTTACTACACTATACTACTAATATGTCCATGTGGTAAGACCAACAGATTGGTAGGGCAATTTGAGAACACCTGGTTTCCATCCAGCTGTCGAATTTGATTATAACAGTTATGCGAAACAATTCCACGTTTCCAGCATCTACAGTATAGGCACATCAAAGGGGCATGCAAATGTATGCAAATACTGTCGATTTTATTCAATACTTGCAGTTTCCATCAAGTGTTTTTACAATTAATAAGTCAAAATGTGTTTAAATAGATCATAACTTTCGCGAATATAAACATTAAGGTCACGTGCCTGATTCGAACATTCAAATTAGGTTAAATTAGCTTTGGTGTTTGTCACTAGTAATGAATTAATGAATGTTTACCTCCTACTGTAAGATGCCAAGCTGCCGTGAAGGCGATCCACCACTTGCCGAATGACCAAATGACGTGATATGGTCACAATAGACCACTGTAGTCTTGCGTCATTCTGTAGTCCTCGTTATGCCCATATTAGGAACTCCGGGTCTGAGCTCCATTTCTCTATGGCCAGAATGAATAGGGTTTTCGAAAAATCGCCTCTATCGCCCCCTGTGTTAAACAAAAATGTTCACAGTTCATAGTTTTGTCCTGTGTACATTTTTCTCCCGAATACCACTGGATCCTCCGAATTACGAGGCTGTTAAAGATATATAATATTAATACTGCTACACGTGAACTAAAGCTACTGCGCATCAATTTGATGTCACTAAGCTACACGACAGTAAGGCGGGCTGTGGCGGTGCTCTGACGATCTTATCGAAATGTTCTACCGTAGCGCATATTTACGGGTATACCTGTAAATAAAACCTCTAGGTAGGATATTTTGATAGGCTAAAACTCCTTATCGAAAATACTACCCGTGTTAAAAGTACGAGGCTGAATTTAGCTTCCTTTTTCGCAGCTTCTTGTTTGAATGTTTCCCGTTCCACCTTAACGCGAAATGATGCAACTTCTTTGACTAGCTATCACAAACATTAGCAAACGAGACAAAATACTGACCTGTCGGTTCTGTGAAACGGCAGAAGTAAGTTAATGTTACTCAGCTATTAAGCGGAAATAGAGAAACCTCCTCATATCATGCCTCAGTTTCTTTTTCGCCGGCTGCTTGTTCGATTTTTCAAGTTCCACCTTAAATGGCGCAGCAGTTCAGAACGTGACTGCTGCTCCATTTAAGGTGGAACGGGAAAGTCAAACAAAAAGCTGGCGAATGTCCCGAGAAAATGTCCTCAGAAAAATGTTGCCAGCATTAAAATTATAATTAGGATATTCTGATATCTTAAATCAGTTTATCAGGGGGTCAGCAGTGATATTAAGATTAAGGAGGCTGCCAGTCTAATTACGTGAATTCAGTGCGCTGTAGCTTTAGCTTACATGTAGCAATATTCATATTTCAACTCTTTAACGACCTCGTAGTTCAGAGGATCCAGTGGTGAGAAGAAATGTTCACAGGACAAAACGTGTCGGGTTCTGAACATTTTTGTTTAACACAGGGTGCGACAGAGGCGATTTTTCGAAAACCCTTTTCTTTCTGGCCCTAGAGAAACGGAGCTTAGACCCGAAGTTCCTGATATGGGCATAAGAACATAGTGCCGACTACAAATGACGACACGACTGCAGTGGTCTATAAGGAGATGAAATTCGACCCGCTTTTTAAAATTTGTCGACTGCTCTCAGTTCGTGTTAAGTAAACAAGTGTGTACTGCATTGTTGATTGTTTGATTGCAAACAAACAAACAACAACAACAAAAAAAACACGTCAAATGAATACCTGGCTAATCCAGAGAACTTGTAGTGTAACTCTAATGGAGTTCGGGTTTCTCAAACGCTAGAGGGCGCTCCCGAGCGAGTCTAAAAGGAACGGTTTAAAATGGAGCATTTGAACAAAATGTTTATAAATACTTAAACATTTGTAATATTAAAGAATACATGGAAACAGGAAGAGACCAGGCTCCCAATAAACCGGCTCTGGCAAATCCAGCTTCTGACAAAGTGTTTCATGAGAGTTGTAATTAATTTTCGAAATTATGTATTCATCTTTGACTGTTTGCAACATTCGTGGTATTGTTTCACTAGAATTGTAAATATTTTCATATGTATTCTTATATTCTTAATTATATATTCTTAATTGTATTTTCTTGATTAATATTCCCCTGTCCCCCCTTTTTCTACTTCTATCCTTCTATCAAGTTTACATTCTCTGCTTTGTAAGTCCTCTTTTGTTATAGCAAAATGATTGTTCATAAAAAGATTAATAGGCTAAATAAATAAAAAAAAAACAAATAAAAGGCGCATTAGAAAAGTATTGACATGGCTCCTACTATAATACTTAGTTACTATAATAACTTCATCAACAAGCCTCTAGAATACATTGTTATTTTTTTCATTCTACATGCTAAATTCTTTATTCACAAACAGAAGTTTTCGAATTCATGATTAATGGACCAAAAGAAACAGCCCATAATTACTTGGAAAAAAGTCTGGTTCCACTGACTTTGACTACCATTGACTTCCATTGAAAGTACAGTAGGTTTTTTCCTTCACCTGTAAAGTTACCATTTTGGAGATGTGAGGTTTTGTTCCGACAACAGCGATATTTTTGAATTACTATGACCAGCTTTACGGAAAGAAACTTTCCGGCTTTTCCTCTTGTATGTGTAGGTGTGTGTGTGTGTATATGTATATGTGTATGTGTATGTGTGTATATGTGTATGCGTGTATATGTGTGTGTGTATGTGTATATATGTGTATGTGTGTGTGTGTGTGTGTGTGTGTGTATGTGTATGTGTGTGTATGTGTATATGTGTGTATGTGTGTATATGTGTGTGTGTATGTGTGTATATGTGTATGTGTGTGTATGTGTGTGTATGTGTGTATATGTGTATGTGTGTGTGTATGTGTGTATGTGTATGTGTGTATATTTGTATATGTGTATGTGTGTGTATGTGTGTATGTGTATGTGTGTGTATGTGTAGGTGTGTGTATGTGTAGGTGTGTGTATGTGTATGTGTGTGTATGTGTGTATGTGTATGTGTGTATATGTGTATGTGTATATGTGTATGTGTGTATATGTGTATGTGTGTATATGTGTATGTGTGTATGTGCATATCCTCCTTTAGGTAAATAAGTTTTCTATGCAAATTATTAGGTTATATCTTTACTCTTTTGGTGTCATAATGTGCTTAAATGGTATGATGCTAACGCTGGGAAAACTGTTCACATATTGTGGTTCTGTTGTCCGATAATACGTTGCTTTGACGTTGGTTGTACATTTGTAAAATTCTTTGTGTATAAAAAAATGTATTGACACGGAACTAAAGAACGCTAGAGGTCCTTAGGAAATTCAGGCAAATATTCGGACACCCCGCAGAAGCAGCCAGTTGTATACGTCATCAGTTCCACTGATTGCTATGGAACAGCGTGGAATCAGTGCGGCTCCTCAGCGGCGACTGAATCACTGAATAACTGAGTTTTTTTACATATAAAAAGTGAGTCTTTTAACGTTTTATAGCGTCCGATATATAAATAGCTACGATAAAACTGCTTGGATGATTCTGTTCCCGCCGTGCTTGTCCAGCAGCTCCCCTGCATGAGATGGAAACTTGGTGAGATGGCTGGAAGCGTTTGCAGGAGTTCCTGATGTTCTGATGCTGCGGTGATGTGTGTTCTAGGTGTTTTAGGTTCCTTTGGTCCAGGTGGAGATGGAGCACAAGGTGTACATCTTGTTCCTTTGTGGATTTTTTTGTTTTAACGTGTTTGCTCACGGAGCCAGACAGGGCCAGGACATCAAATGTGGAGGTACTGTCAACATTTGAATTGAACTCGTGAGAAAAATTCATATAAATATGGCCCTTCATGTGCTTTACTTCATACACTGCATTCCTCACACACTCACAGTCACATGGGCTGATTTTCACAGAGCTCACAGAGTCTGTCCATTCATCAGTGCTGATCCTGGACCAGTGTCCTGATTTGAAAACCCTGCTGAGAAAAAGACCATTAGAACAATTAGGATTAAAACCTGATGGGTTTACTTTGTAATGGGAATTGGCTTAGTGGTGACTATTAGAGACCACTAGTTTCCTGTAGGACACCTTTAGATCCTATTAGGAAACCATCAAATGCGTCTGGAGTCAGTCCCAGAACACCTGTTAATCATTAGAGTCTTTTACACTGTGAAATTAACTCATCACGAAAACACAGAATACCATTAGTGACTATTGGACTCCACCAGAACCAGCAGAAACCTTTAATGGTTTCTGAGATATTTTCAGCAGGGTACCACCCCATGCCTGGTTCAAGGTGAAGTTCACATTTGGAAAAGTTGGCTTATTTGTTAAGCCCCCTTCTTTGTGTTTTCTTTTCTGAGAAATACTATACACTCTTAAAAAGATAATCTTTTCAAGGGTTCGTTTGTGGGGGCAGTGGTTCTGTTTAGATCCATGAGTTCTGCACAGAGCCATTTTATGCTTAAATGGTTCTTTGCCTGATTAAATGGTTCTTGTATATGGATCTTCATAGAACTTTTTTGAAAGTGGTTATGTAGCATTTAATAACTATTGGCATCAATGTATAGCATCAAAATGGTTCTCTTTTTGTTATCAGCATGACATTGTAACAATAGCAGAAAGGTTTTTGGCGCTGTATAGAACCATTTTCAAACAAGTTCTATGTAGAACAGTGTACAACACATTCTCCGTCAATTTGAAGAACTATTTCACAATGCAGATGGTTGTATTTACAACTCTTGGTTCTAAATAGAACCATTGTCTTCACTGACGTACCCTTGAAGAACCTTCCTTTTTAAGAATGCACTGTACTCAGGGGTGGAGAATACCTGAGTAGTTGTACTTCCTTAAAGTATTGTTTTGGATTATTTCTACCTTACTTGAGTATTATTGAAACTGAGTACTTGTACTTTTACTTAGTTACATTTCCAAGAAAAAAAAATATATTTTAGTCTTTGCATTTTCATTTATACCTTCAAACTACTTATGAATCTATCGATTTTTCTGCTAATCAGTTGAGTACATTTGTACATGAGTACAAATTGTTGTATTCATTAAAACATCAAATCATTGCAAAGTGAAAGAAATGTATAGCGGTGCTGATATCTCATATTTTGCGTGTAACATATTTGCCAGTGCCGATACAGTAACATTTATAAAAATATAGAAAGCAGTCACAAGTTTGCGCGCCCCTGGTCAAATGATGGATTTTACTGAGAGCACACTCTGTGCATTTTTATAACGTGTCATGGTTTTTCACACATCTTATTTGCAAAAACAGTTCTTTAAAGAGCCGATCACTAAAAGGTTCTTTTAAAGAACCAAAAATGATTCTTTTATGCCATCGCTCCAAAGAACCTTTTTGGCACCTAAATTTTTAAGAGCATTTATACATCTGTTTATACTAAAATGTCTTTCTTTGCATGGTTGTCTGCAAAAGTTTGGGCACCACTGGTCAAATTTCATGTTTGTTGTTGATTTTCTAAGTTACAGTTACTGTTTATTTACTGAGTTTAACACACTGAGAAAAAATTACACATAAAATGTGGGCTGTGAAAAGGTTATGGCACATTCTATATTTCATTTTTTATTTTTGTCAGAAAAATCAACAAAACGTGTAATTTGACCAAGAGTGTTCAAACCTTTGCATATGACTGTGTGTATATATAAAGTAACATATTGGTCAAATCTAAACATCCATCCAATTCCAAAAAGTTTAAGCAAATATCTCACTATACTGATGTGATTCTGATATTACTGTGAATGTCTACTATTTACTTTGAAATACTTGTGTATGTTTAACTGTCAGTACTTTTTTTTCACTCTTGACTGATTAATCACAGCTTGCAGAGCATTAGTTGATGAAATGGAATGGGCCATATCTCAAGTAGATCCAAAGAAAATGATCCAAACGGGATCATTTAGGATAAATCCTGATGGCAGCCAGTCCATAAAAGAGGTGAGATATTTACTGTTGTACAAGGTGTTTTGCACATACCCGTTTTCTTTTGCATGGTGTTCATATTCTTCCTTGGTAACTAGTGACTCAGTTGCGCTTGCTTTGATGCAGTTTAGCTATGTAATCTAGTTGATTTATTTTTTTTTATAATATATTTCTCTATTTCTCTATCATTGGTGGTCCAGGTTCCTCTTGCCCGTTCTGAGGGTCATCTTCTCGAACTAATGGAAGAAGTGTGTGACAGGATGAAGGATTACGGGGAACGCGTGGATACTACCACTAATCGTAAGACATATGTGAGACATACCTCACGCGACGGCACCTCCATGGATCTCTCCGATGTGACCTTAGACACAAGAGTCAGCGCCAGTTTAAAGTTTGCTGTAAGAAGTTGCATTTTTGCTTTCTTACTGGCTTTACCTTTGAGAGAAAGGTTTCTTTACCCAGTCTCCTGTAGCCCACCCGCCATGATAGGAGTACCAATCTTAAAGGGAATTCAACCAGTTTTTCAAATTTCTGTACAGTTTGGTGGTTGAAGCCATTCAGAGTGGTTTGATGTGAAATGGTTCATTTGCAGAGAAACTGATGTCTCTACAGTGGTGGTGATAGGAATGAGGGGTCCTGACGTCTACAATGCAAATATAGCCATTTTATTTACTACCCAAAACCACCAGTGAACCTACGCGTGTCCTGATGTCGTTGATGTTGATGATGGTAAAATAGTGAAAAACCTGAAAAAAAATCTTTGGGGGCTATTTTGCCTCTAGAACACCCTTCATGTATCCCTCCACTATGAATAATTCACTTATTCAGTGTCTGTTTTTTGCTGTTGTAGTTTTGGCATATTTTGAATAAACAATGTCCAGTTGTAGTCATGGCAAAATTTAAATTAAAAATTAAATAAAAACACAGCTGGCCCATGGATTTGTGGAGTTTTTTGACTATGGCTGAATAAAAAAATAATAATAATAATTACTATGTGATTGAGTTTGCCCCCCCGATCTAGAAGATGAAGAAAGTTTCGACAAGCGTGTAGTTGGGCTGTTTGTGTGACTGTGCCTTTAAGACTGATATGTAAATGAGCTCTGTTCTGATTGGCACACTACAGGACAGCCATTCATTTAAAAAGCACTTTGAGCTGAGCAGTTTAGCCCCACCCATTCACTTATTAATATGGGCCCTTTAATGTATTATGGATAATGCTTAGTTTCAGTTAATCAACTACGGCAGTTAATGCTGAGAATTGATTATTGTCTTTCTGAAGTAACACTGGGCTGTTCTGTCTTTTTTTCTCCTTAACTCTACAGTGTGAAACGATTGTTGAGCAGAATGAGGACGAAATTATTGAATTCTTTGCTCATGAAACGGACAACGTTAAAGACAAGCTCTGCAGCAAGAGAACAGGTAACACCTACAAACAGAATTTAATACGGTTGTATTCTTTTCACACACAATACTTAAATAAAATTCATGTGTATACAACTACATAGGTATATACTACTCATTTTTAAGAGCGTATATACATCTGTTTGTACTAAAATGTCCTCCAGCTTTCTATGCTTCTTTATAAGGTTGTATCCAAAAGTTTGCGCACCCCTGGTCAAATCATGTGTTGATTTTCTGAGTGTAAATAAGTGAACACATCCTCTACAGAGACACACTTCTGCACAATTTAATACACAATTACTGTTTATTTACCGAATTCATCATTGAAATTGTGGCACATACCCACCGCCCCACCCCACGAAATATTTAAATAAATAGAAATTGGGTTAAAAAAAAATGCCGTATTTAAGGTTGTTCTCCGTAGAGGATGTTATCTCAACAAAATAATAAAAAAACTTACTCATTTTATTTGTGTGTTTAAACCTTTAATGTACTAAAGCTTTTAATTATTCAAATGATTCAGTTTTGAAAGTCTTATGATTCTGAGCCTTAATTTCAGATTTTGTCCTGTTTAAAATTTTTACCTGATATCCCTATAAATAAAAAGCAACTATTGAGCTGATGGTTGTTGTTGTGCACAAGTCTAACTTGATTCATTTTGATTGCGCTTGCAGATCTTTGTGACCACGCACTTAAGATACCTCACGACGAGCTATAACATCACAGAACTACCTGCCACTGTAAAGAACTGATCATCGGTGGTCTCACTCCAGCACACTTGAATTTGTGATGCAGTGTCTGTGTGATCAGATTTGATCTTTTAGGTTGGATTAAATGTGAAATTGCATATTTCATTGCATATGTTAGCATTTAATCCAGTCTAAAATGAACTGGCCACAGACCTTTGTTTATGTTGGATATTATTTTTTAAAATCTGGTTGTGTATTATGTTCAGGCTGATTGTCCACTGTGCATTGGGTGCTATGAACACAGCTCAAGCTCGTGTTCATTTGTCTACAGTGTGACGGAATTAAAGTTGTATTTCAATTTAAAAGTGTTGGGGAAAACTGTATGCGTCGTATATGCAAGCTGGTCTCTAAAAACTGCCTCAAGTATTATTTGTTAACATCCACTTTTTATTTTAGTGTTTTTAGTGAGCCACAAAGCCCTGTTGATGAATCTTTTTTTTTCTTTGCAAGGTTTAATCTGTGTTTCTTTCTGCTTTTCATGTTGATTGCATTTATAGTGGGAAGTTAACTGATTTCTTTTTATTTCCTGTAACTTTATTCTTTCTTATTTAAGGACAGGTTTCTCTGTCTTTTGAATATATTTGGCTTTTTCCACTTAGAGGCGCAATTTGTCAGACTTGGTACTCTTACAATTATATGACCTCCAGCTCCTGTTGTTTGATAAGGATTTATGAAGCCTTTATTTCTACAAAAATGGTTTCCATTGATGCCCTTTGGAAAAATAAAATATACATTTTGTGTAGTCGGACTGCAAGTCTGGTTTCAATGTCAGTTTTGATGTTATAAGCTAAACAGAGAACCATTTTTCTGCATAATTCAGTGGTTGGGATGCGAACAAAATCACAGAAATTTGGAGAAACATATGAAAGGCAGATAATTCTGTGAACTAATATGCACGTTAAAGGGAAATTCCACATTTTTCAAATATCTGCATGATTTAGTGTTTGAGATGTTGAGTGATTCAGAGTGGTTTATTGTGAAATGGTTCAGGTTTCTTTACAGTGGTGATGGGGACCAGGGGTCACCATGACAACACAAATATAGACATTTTATTTACTATCCAAAACCAGAGTTTTATATAGAATGTCGATGATGAAAAAATAGTGGTAAATATGAAAAACAACGCCTTATGAAGCTTTTAAAGCCATTAAACATTTCTGGACGTCTGGTTCCTATCACCACCATTTTGAACAATTTCTGACTTTGTAGTTTTTCCAAGTGTGGAATGTTTTACATGCAACCGATCTGAATGATTTTTATTTACATCTCAGCCTTTTAATTACGCAGACATTTTTAGAAATCAGCAGATTTCCCCTTTAGTTGGTAGAGAGAGAGTGTGTGTTCAGTGTGATGCTCGCTTTACCACTTTCAGCTTTGAGCTTTGTACCGAGATGCTTTCAGGGAAACCAGCCTAGAATTGTTGAATCGGTTGTGTGAAGAGCAGAAATAAACAGTAAAATGTTTTGCAGCGAGGCTTTCCTGTAAGTTCAAAAGACTCCACTAGATGCAGAGACGTGAGATGCACCTGGCTTTACGATACTTCCTGTCATAGTTCCACATTGCTGATTCTGTCAGACAACAAAACCACACATTTCAAACATCACAGTGAGACAGAGTAGTCTGTCTCCATCAACTGCAGTAAATATCGAGCTGTGAACACTTAAAACGTGTCAAGAGTATTTTTACAGTAATAACCTGTTACAACAGAGTCAGAACAGGAACAGAAGTGCATCTGGTAAGTTACACTGTAGATGAGTCATTTCATGAAAACTCTGCTATTTGAGTCCACAACAGTTGATGCCTGAGATCTGATAATGAGTGTTTTTAAGTTTAAATATACAAATTTAAAGCTCATCATTAACAGCATATGAATTCTTTTATTGAAAAAGAAAAAATGTTGTAGTCTGAAATATCTGTGTATTGATCAGTCTACTGAGTTGAAAACACATTTTAGACTTTTAGCTGACTTGGACTTCAGACTAAAATTATTAGTAAGCTACAATTTTCTGCACAATTAAGTGGTTGAGATGTAAACAAAGTTCATTCAGAGTGGTTTGGTGTGAAATGCTCTGTTGCCTCTGTTCTAGAGAAACTTACAGAGTCAGAATTGTTCATAGTGGTGGTGATAGGAACCAGACGTCCACCTCTAAAAGCTCCCTCACAGAAAGTTATGGTTATGATTATGAATACACAGCCTGAAGTCTAAGTCATTGTTTTATAGTACTTTAGTGATAAGGCTTTTAATCTAAAATGTGTTTTAATCAGTTTATTTTAATCCGTTCATGCTGGAGGGATACAAGTAGGATGTTCTAAGGCAAAACAGTCCCCAATAAAAAAAAAAACCTTATTTTTTCATATTTAACAATATTTTACCGTCAACATTCCATATAAAACTCAGAAGACTTGTGTAGCTTCACTGGTGGTTTTGGATAGTAATTAAAATGTCTATATTTGTGTTGTTGTCATGGTAACCCTTGGTTCCTGTCACCAATTACTTTCTCTTTTAAATGACACATAAGTGTTACATTAGTAAACTCATTTATGGTAGCAAGAGCGATGAAACACTATAGTTTCCAAAAGCCATTTATTACTTCTGGCAGTTCCATGTTTAGTCAGGTTCTGAATTGTGTTTAGGACCATTAATGTAACTTACACATGGGCAGATATCTAGTGAGTTTAGCTATGATAACAGCTGCCCTCAGGCGAGGCAAGGGAGAGAGAGATCAGTCAAGACGGTTCACGCCCTTAGGCTGGACACAAGGTTGACTGTCATATGGCCTTTCAGAACTGTCGGGCTGTCAAGGTCTTAGAATAACCACTACAATCAGGTCCATAAATATTTGGACATTGACAAAGGTATTACTTTAGCTGTCTACCAGAGCATTTCGGAGTTGATTTAAATAATGAGTATGAGCTCTAAACCCCTCCCACCATTTTGGGCTCAAAAGTAGTTGGACAAGCTAACAATTTCCAATTAATCTGTCATTTTAATACTTGGTTGCAAATCATTTGAGTCAGTTACTGCCTGAAGTCTGGCACCCATAGAAATCTCCAGACGCTGAGGTTCTTCACTGGTGATGCTTTGCCAGGCCTTTACTGAATTCCCATGCAATGACACTACCTCCACCATGCTGGACAGATGAGGTGGTTTGCTCTGGATCATAAGCCATTCTGTTCTCTTTCCCAAACGCCTCCTTTCCCATTATTCTGGTACAAGTTGATGTGTCTCTCATCTGTCTATAAGATGTGCTTTTTAGATGTTTTTGGGCAAACTCTAATCTGGTGTAACATATACCTTGAAAATAGACGAGCAGCCAATTGTCCAATTACCTTTAAGCCCCACTTTGTATGAAATAGGAATTACAACCATTATCATTAACCTGGTTTGGATGTAAACACCCTCAAATTAAAGCTGAAATTCTGCTCTTTGAGTTCAAATTCATTATTTCATTTCAACTCCAATATGCTCACCCTTTCACCCTCAGGTGTGAATATAAAATAAACAGTAACTGGTTTGGAGCTCATAAGACTCAGAAGGGACACTTCTGGTGTAAACAGAAAATAACAGCTATAATAAAAAACTAAACTATGCCACTAAAATAGATTTTAGCATGTGCTGTTTCGATAAAGGCCAGAGTACTTACAAGCATACTAAGTGAATCCTGTTCCATCGATTTTCCTTTCTTTTTCTTTTTTAAATTTTTGGTCAGCGTTTCAAATGCATGAACACAATGTGTCCTCTTCTTGCGAAAACAATAGAAGCACTGTTGAAATAAACCCTTTTGTCTTATTGCACTTTACAATACTTACAGCAGTTTCACAGTATAAAGACTTTAGGCTATAAATAATCCAAGATGGCAAATAAAATATGTTGTGATTATCGTACTTTTCAGAAGAGGCTCGCCTCATCCATGTGCAATTCTTGCACTGTGGATAAAAATCCTCACGCTGCCTACATTTCAAAAGTCAAAAGGAAAAGTTAAAAACTAAAATAATATCACTCTGCAAACTGGGTAAAATAAAAAGCCTCTCATGCTTATTTTCCTTGACTAGAGCCGCATTCTTGGCATACTTAAATAGTGAAGGATCCGATTTCCTCCACAGATGAAGCAGATATACAGAAAGTTTGTCCTCAGTAATCCTCCATGGATCAGAAGCAGAAGGTGACTATCATATAAATATCCCATTTTCTGGGAGTTTTGTCACGTTGCATGACTGTCAGAACAGAGGTAATAAAAATGGTGTTGAATCATGATGCCAATAAGCTGTTGCTCACGCTCAGCTGCTGCGATGAGAAAAGTTCCACGTCAAGCAAAATAACGAAAAGACACGGAAAACAAACACAACCATTGTGCCGGAAGCTCAAGTCTGATGCACTTCATGGAACATGAGTTCTCTAGGGATGCGAGTCTCAGGGCCGTAGAGTTTACCAGCGCGACTCTCAAAGGCAGCCACCATTTGCTTTACAACCTCATCAAAGAACACTGTGGCTAGCTGGGAATGCAGAACTGAACGAAACTCAAAGGATATCTGAAAGAAAAGGAGGCAAAAAAAGACAGTGAGGGTGAACATGAAAATAGTAAGGCTTCAAATGATTTAATGCAATTATAAATGCCACTATGTTCTCAAACATATGCAACTGATCATGATTAACTACACACAGTAATGTGTTTAATTAGGATGAATTATTTTTAATTGCTTGACAGCCCTAAAAAATAAATGTATAAATTATCAAAATACTTAGTATGCTGGTGTTTTCAAGGGTATCCATAAGAAAAGGAGAAAAACGAAAGTCAGGATGAACAGGTTAATGCCCCAAATTATTAAATAATGGTAATGCATTTTCCTGGACTAGCTGTATGAAGACGAGAGGGCTACAATCATTTACACCCATTTCACACCAGATGCGATGAGGCGCGCACGTTAATCTGGAACCACTCCACGACACTTATTTCACACCTGTTGCTGGTTTTCTCACCAGGTGATGTAGCATTATATGAAGAGGAGGAGATGCCTGTGTGTTCACAACATAAACCCACTCAAGGAATTTGAGTTTGACTCAGCCTGTCAGAGAGTTAAAACTAGATTAGCTAATTTGTTTACTAGCCTAGATTGTATATTCTAGCATAGACGTTGATTTTCTTCACAATTTCTGCACAGAAACTGCTGACATGCCATGTGTGGCACACGTCAAAAACAGACCCAAAGCGTATTTTTGCACTTCATGTGCGCGTTACCACTGCAGTGAAAGTGTGAAAGGCTACGTAGATTAATACAGGAGCGTATTGTGTGCGACACTGCGCGGCACGCCATGCGGTGTGAAATGGGCTTGAGGATTTGGAACGTGTAGCCACTGATGCTCTCAGTGGATGCTGGTGATAAAAACACTGGACACTGCGTTCACCCTATGGAAATAAATTTTATGATTTTCATTTTCAAGAAACCTGCATTTACATAAAGAGAACCATATACAACACATTCTCCATCAATTTGAAGAACGCTTTCACAATGCAAAGAACCATTTACTCATAGAAAGGGTTCTTTGAATGTTTATGGTTCTATACAGAACCATTCTCTTTACTGAAGAACCATCTTTTTTAAGTGTATACTCTGGCATTTTTCAATGTCCGTTTGCAGCATCTGTAGCAAAAAGCCCATAACTGTGATGTTTTTTTTTCATACTTCCTGTCTACAAAGCATCTACAGTGGACTACCTAAATACACAGTTACCCAGGCTTGTGGCTGAAATGGCCTCACCGCACTGCAGACAGAATGTAGCTAAGGACAGTTAACACTTACAGAAAAATCGACCGTGCACGTCCTTGGATAACCGGGAATGCCTGGACTAAAACGCCATATTGTCTCCAAATGGTTAAAAAGTTTCCCATCTGAGCACACAGCCTGACAAGAGAAATATGAGAACTTCAGCAGCTTGCATCTCTTTTCAACATTTTGTGAAAAATTACATTTCAGTGATGTTCTACAGCAGTGCTCTCCAACCCTGGTCCTGGAGATCTACCTTCTTGCACACTCTAGGGCTACATTCAGACTGTAGGCAAGTCAGATTTGTTTCTCAAATCAGATCTTCTGAGATGGCTGTCTGCACTGCTATTTGGATGCAGGAGAGATCAACATCATACATGAATCTTTGGTGCTCTTTCTAAATTCCATCACTTCTGTGACTCAAGATTTAACACTGTGGTCGTTTGTCACATTGCAAGTGATGCACAAGACACTTTGAAATCCAATTTGAGCATCCAGACGGAGATGCATCTGTAAAAAATCCAATTGGAATCACATTGCAAACCACCACTAAATGTGGCTTGGATCCAATTTGCAGAAATTGGATTTCATGTTTTTTTGCTGTCCAGACTATCAAAAATAAATCTGGATACAAAAAATTGGATTCGGGCTGACAGTCTGAACAAGGCCTGGTACCACAATCAGCCACATTTGCTCCAGCTAATTAACTTCTTCAGAAGTCCCTGATTGGCTGGATCAGATGCCTTAGTGTTAGGTAAAGGTGGTGGGACAGCATGTTAGATAAAAGGTTAGAACCAAACTCTGCAGGAACATCGATCTCCAGGAGGAAGGTTGGTGACCACTGTTGTGCAACATAGAAAGTGTTCAATCTAAGGTTTGTGAAATGTGAATTTTAAGAGGAAAAAAAAAAATCAGAGTTAACTGTTTGTAATTACGGTCACACTTCATTTGGATGGTCCCCTATGGATGATCTACAGATACTCAAATTATTAACTAACTTTCTGGTGATAGCTGATTATCAACAACATTAGGGTTAGGTTTAGGAGTAGGTGTAGGTTTTGCATTTAGGTTAGGGGTAGGGTTAGGGTTAGGTTTAGGGTTAGGGACAGATTTAATAGAAACTTTCACACGCAACTTCAAGTTCAGTTGCATTTAATAGATACATAGTTAAATGTTAGTTAATGCATCTACAAAACATCTACAGTGGACCTTCCAAATAAAATGTTACCTTGATTACTGTATTTTTTAATGTTATACAGTGTGATTAGTTACTTTCATGCTTTGAACGTTATATTCATACTCTTGGCAGTGATGGTCACTGGGGTGGTACCCTCAAGGGTACGTCTTCAGTACCTTTAGTCAAGGAACATTTATATCTCTTTAAATTGTGCAGACTCCACACTCTGTCTTGTCTCCAGGCTTTTTAAAATATTAGTTAATAAAGAGATACAAATATGTACCTTTCGATTGAGGAAATCTCATTTAAGGTGCACAGTTAGAAAACTATTTATGTACCTTTAAGGGTACATTTACATTGTTTGCATCTTGATGAATGAAAAATGTACTGACTGTGTATTTCAACACTGAAAGTCTTAGCAAATGCCTGACAGTTATAGTTAATGCTTTAACTGGAATTTGGAAATCAAAAACTTTGAACATGCCGTATATTTAGTGAGTGCATTCGTTATTGTTATTAGTGTTTTGGGTTTACCTATTAAAAATGTTTTAATATTGAAAGTTCAATTGAGCAGTTATTTTTTGTGGGCCAATGACATCATGGCGTAAATATTAAAATGAAAACAAAATAACTGAAGTCGTTTGAAAACACTTACTTTGACTAAATGAGGGCGAACATTCGTGATCATGGAGGTATACCTCTCCACCACAGGTGGGAAACCGACCTCAAGCTGGGCTTTGGCGTGGCCGGCTCTCTTCATAATAGTTTCTGATTTTTTGCACCATGGAACAAAGTGTTTATAGTCATCTACGTTTGCTACCACGTCATACATTTCCTGCATGGAATACCTGATGGGAAAAAGCATTAATAGTAGGCTGATTGCACACAACTGCATCACTGAATCTTGCTGAAAATACTTCCTCACACAACTTTAGCAGTGCACTAAAGCAGTGTGTCGAAGTTAAGATGGCTTCAGAAATATTATAGAGCTGTATTAGGTCCTTTCTGCGACGGAGACGTCATGGTAATTCCTTCAAATAATTATCTCTCATAACACAAGGTCACACAGAATAGTTAATTCACTGGTGTATATCTATATGTTTACTTGCAGAGCAGATGTATGGAACATAAAAGGTGCACAGTAATCACAGGACAACAGGTATTATCATACCCCATGATCCTTCGCTCAGAATACTGCTTTCTTTTGTTAGCCAGACTGATGAAGGTCCGAGCTGGGGGTGTAGGTGTCGCTCGCTGCTCCCAATAGTATGCCCATCTTTGGGGATTCGTCCATAGGATTCCACATGCTGCAAGGTATCTATAAACCGAGTGCGAAACATCAAATCTCAAAGGAAAAAAAAAACAAAAAAAACAGACTTTGTCCGAAGACAAATCAAGCCTGAGGGAGCATTTTAGTGTTATTGTGATGAAGTACATCACAACACACTTTTTTGAGCACCTTGTGTATATATCGTCTGTACATTAAGGTGCATTTTGGCCTAAAATGAGCATTTAATCTGTTATTTGTCATGTTATGCTATGTGGCAGAGAACCCAGCATTCATGATTTTATCCATACAAGGCCCAGCATGCATTAAGCAAAAACATTATTCAAGCACTGCAAATTTAACTGTGGTAGGTGTGGTAACTGCTGTACTAAACAAATAGGCATGTGTACAACAGATGAAGCAAGATTTAAATTTTTTATTTTGTCTGGAGCGTCCCTTTAGATGAACACTGAGAGCATGATTCATTAACATAGAGAGTACACCTGGTCCTGACTCCTGTTTAATTGGATTTAGTGCAGTTTTGACAATATTTTTTTAATGTGACCACTGGTGCTTCAAACTTACAAAATATCGCAATGTTGAATTTTTGCTGTATTGCACATCACTATATAATTGGCACAAGCACTACATTATTAGGGAACAATTAGTTATTTCACAATATATCAAAATAGAGCTGGGCAATATGACAATACTATCATTATTGGGATGAATTACTTCACAATATGTCAGGATATGCTTACTTAAACAACACTGACAAGCTATTTCACTACAGAAAGAGAATAATTAGTGCTGTGCTATTGGAATTACTGGAGCACAGGATGTGAAATATTGACAACACTCTTAAAAAAGGGGGTTCTTCAAGGGTTTTTAGTAAAGGGGACTGTTCTGTTTAGAACCATTTCGTGCTGAAATGGTCCTTTGCAGGGTGAAATGTTTCTTCAGATTTTTGAAAGTGGTTCTATGTAGCACCAAAATGGGTTACTCTATTGTTACGATATCAAGCTTGAAACAATAGAAGAACCCTTTTTAATGCTACATAGAATCATACACAACACATTGTACATCAATCTGAAGAACCACGGAAATTGACAGCATGAAATGGTTCTGTAGAGAACTCATGGCCCTAAATGGAACCATTCCCTTTACCAACGAATCTCTGAAGAACTATCCTTTTAGAAGTGTGTGCATCATTGTACTCGTTGTCCAGCATCTGCTCACCTGATAGGCTGTTCCAGCCGGACTTTAGACCGAACAGAACTGAAGGAGACATTTATGATGCCTTTGGACAAACGGCGAGTGGCCAGCTGGAGAGCCATTTACGATCTGACTCGAGTTTTTGAAGTGGAAAATCTTCAGACATCACCGGCAGAGTAGCTCCCTATAGTGTCCTCCAACTAGCTTTAGCTTGTAATGACAACAAACCTAAACCAGCGTTAAAAAAGCTTTACGTGGTCACACACGTTTGAAAACTTAGTAAATGCAAAAAACACGGTGATACGACCTGTCGAGTGACCGCCATGGCGATTAACGAAATTAATGAAGAGCGGTAGAAATCATATTTTCCTCCTTAGCTAGCAGGTTAGCGGCTGGGCGGAGGGAGCTGCGGAACCAGCGCCGAACCGAGCTCTAAAACCGGGTAGCGGTGTTCTATCGAGCCCCATTAAACTCAGGAAAGATAAGCTTATATATCCGACAGTGTCGCTAACTTGTTGATGTGTATAAAGAGCTGTCTGACACCTAAACAGAGCAACAGATCCAGTACAGAAGCTCGCTAACCTTCACACAGAACTGACAGACTGTGCTAACGGCTAGCTGTTCGCACGTCATTGTCTCCGCCCACAGCTAGGTGACGTAGCGCGCTCGTCAAGGGACACACAACCGCTGGCCCACCTGCAGCTACCCGTTTTAAAAACATTTATTCAGTGTTTTTCGTGCATTTTAGTAAATATGTGATTTTCCAGTTTAAGAGGAGTCTGGTCGCTCTCTATTTATTCCGTTATTTCAATATGAAAAGCATTTGGACTCAAAACATGTTTAAACATGCACGTTAATACGTTAATAAAATTTTGCGCGTTAACACGTAAAATTTTACTGAAGGCCTTTGGGTTGAAAACATGTGGGAATCTCCGTGTTAAACTGTATAACATAATTTCGTGTTAACCCGTAAATACTTGGTGTGTTATTACGCAAAATGCGTGCGTTAAAACGTGTTAAAGACGCTTATTTTCAGTATTTGGATGTTGCTGCTGTTGGGAAACCTTTGTGCATCGTAATGCTTTACCGCCACTGATGTCGCGTTACTGCTCAAACAACATACAAAACCAACAGATCAAATAAATTAAAAAATACATTTTTTAATTTATTTAGAAAAATATTTTGAACAATGTATTTAGGTATATTTTTTATAAGCATAAATACATTGCATTATTGAACAGTTTAAAGTGTGAGCAATCCCTAATAGTACGATTGGAGTTCAAAAGAAAGTTACGCAAAGCCATTTTTCAAAACTTTCACTTTCAGTTCCTCTAAAGTTTTTTGGCTCCTCCTGGCGTAAACTGGACCGACCCCCCCCCCATTATTTGGTCTGTCGGTTCAGTATGTTGTTTGAGTAATAGCACCACACCAGTAGGTGGCGGTAAAGCCTCATTATTCACAAAGGTTTCCCCAACAGCAGTAAAATCCAAATACTGAACATTAGCGTCTCAACACGCAAATATTTCGCGTGTTAACACTGCGTATATTTACGTGTCAACACGAAATGATGGTATACGCGTTAACACGGAGATTCCGACATGTTCTGAGCCCAAAGGCCTGCCGTACTTCCTATTTATTCCGTTAATTCAAAAACAGGACTGCAAACGCCCGAATGGATGGGAGTGAATGGAGTTCAACAGCTAAATGTGAAAAGTTAAAATGGTTTCTAATCGGTTGTCCAGGACATTCCTTTAATTTAGAAAAGTAGAAGGATGTATTTCACTAAAAAGCAAAGAAAACGTACCTGTATGTTTCCTTTTTCCTGCAGCAAACAGGTTTTGGGCAACATGCCGCTAACATTACCGCTACTGAGTGCTGATTGGCTGCTGTGTGGAGCCCCTTTAATGTGAAGCCTGGCCTCTTCCTCATTAACCCCTTATATCAAAATATGACTGAAAAACGCCAGAGGGCGCCCGCGAGCGAATCCTCAATGGGAGAGGGCAAAAGAAGCTAAAAACGAAATGTTAAAATAATCGCTTGCCCAGAACCTTCCTTTAATTTTAGAAAGTAAAAGGATGTATTTTACTAAAAAAACAAAGAAAAGTTACCTGTATGTTACATTTTTTTCTACAGCAAACTGCTATTTTGGGCAGCAGGACGCTAACATTACTGCTATTGAGTGCTGATTGGTTGGCGAGCGGAGCAGCTCATTGGCTGTTCACGCTAATTGACATCATGAACATACATAAGGCGCTGTTTTAGACTCTTATAACTCGAGTTCAAAAGCGTTAAAAATATAACAGCTATTTTATGCTGTTCTTTGTCTGGGAAATGAATGTATACTTTTATATTAAAATGTTTAAGCATTTATAAACTAAAATTTTACTCAAATGCCCCATCTTAACCCATTCATTTTGGACTGGCTCAGGAGCACCCTCTAGTGTTTGAGAAACCCAGAAGACTATACATACATTAAAATACATACATTTGATGTGATAGGTATTCAGGTTACATTACATTCATAAATAATATTATTTTACAGTTTTTTGCAATTGCTTACACACTAAATTAAGAAATAACAAAGAATCAGTGAAACCTGACACTGAAAAAAAAAAACTTACTTCAGTAGCAGTACTTTTTTCAGTACTACTACTTTACTGATATATTGTTGATGTGTTACTGATAATCGGGACTACTTCAAATAAAGTGATACCGAAACATTACTTGCTGACAAACGTGAATCAAACTTACTAATAAAATATTAAAAAACACAAAGATACAAACTGATTTCACCGCTAATCCTCTACATTCTCTTGATCTCCAATACCTTTCATTATATTATGAACATTTAATTTCAAAAAGATTTAAAAACAGAATTACACAAGTCTGTTCTTACCTGCTGAAAGATCATTCATGCTGCTGAAAAGGTTAGAGCTGTGTTCAAGTTGCAGCTGTGTTTGGCAGGAATCCAGGATCACCGTCTGTCTGTCTTGTCAGTGACTAATCTTATATATGATTAGGTAGTGTCCAGTCTGTTGTGTTATCTGGTTGTTGTTTCGTTTCTCAGGGCCTTGAGAACTTTTAACACAGTGGTTAACACAACCCAATAGCAGGGGGTGAACAGCGGGGTGCCAGTTACACAGAGGTACACACTTTAGCTGATGCATCAAAAAGAAACCTGAGTCTCAACACTCACTGTTTTTTTAGATCAAGTTAGTTTAACTTTATCAAATCATGCAATTAAAAATAATTAATTCCACACATGGTTTAAATCTACCAAGGCTCTAGTCCAGAGTAATGAGGTAACAACATAAAACGAATAGATCAAGACAACCGATTTAATGCTCAAGTGAATAGTTTGTTTATTAGTCAGGGAAAATAGTCACAGGGTTTTAGACTTCAATAACCAACAAAACCCCCCATGAAACTACCTTCCCTAATGCAAAAAAAATAGAAAAACTAAATACTGCGGGTGCTTGTCTACCTCCCTCAACAGGTAAACAGGAGAAAAGGATACATCACAACATGTTATGTCCATTTTACCATCTTGGCTGTAAAAATGTCTCAGTATGTGCTAATGTACTAGTATAGACTAAAAAATATAATATAAACAAAAGCACAGCCTTACTTTGCTCTGCTTGAAGCTTTAGCTCAGCTATAGCTGCTTTTCTCACATCTCTGACAGGAAACTTTTCCACAAAAGTAGAATTGTTTCTTGTAGAATGTCCCTAAACATTTGACTATTTGTGAGGCTGAAGTTGCTTCTCATTCACCAGCATCTTCTTCAAATTTTCCCGTTCCACCTTAAATGGTGTCTGAGGCGCCAAAATGTAACTGCTGCGCCATTTAAGGTAGAACAGGAAAATTTGAACAAGAACCTGGTGAATGAGAAGCTGACTTTGGCCTCGTGACTTTTCAGTGTTTGACCGTTTCTCGTTGGAGATTAAATGTATCAGGAAACCAGCTGGAGTCATTATAAATGCAAATAAGTCAGTTTGTCTCCAAATTATATTGCCTCAAATCTTTCTCTTTGCCTTTTCGTTAGCTACTGCTTCTTGTCTGTGTTACTATGGTGACCATCAGTCTGCGTGCCAACGTTCAGGGTAAAAGGGTGAATTAGCAGTTATGCATTAACTTCAGCGTTTAAGACCATTTAGTGTTAAAACTGTGTTAAACGATCAGCAGAGCTTTATTTTAGAAGGATTATTTTTTTTTTACTAGAATCTAATTCTGCTGTGGAGCCACAACAGGAGCCGCATGCTGCTAACCCCTGACCTAGGAGAGAGAGAAAGAAAAACATGGAAGACCAGCGGAGGACAGCACCAGAGATGTCTTGGCTGTAACAATATCATCAAAATATTTGATCAAACCTTTTGCCAACAAAAGAACGACTGCAGTGTCTAACACAAGAACTACTAATCAATCAGGATTTCTTCTGCCTTTACTAAGTGTTGCAGTTCCCTTCATTAGCAGTTTGTCAGAGGTAGCATGTAAACCACTAAAAAGATGTATTTGGTGCCTCAACACCAACTCAATAAGCCTATAACCGTGACGAGTGGTGAAGAAAATGTTAGACAGATGGTGGACAATGATTTAGTTGAAGTGATGCGTCATATTTTGACCGGGTCTCGCTTGAATCCTTATGAAAAGGCAAAGCTTTATGCGTCAGCTCTGAAAGGATTTTTAAACATTGTCAAACAAGGAGATGAAGAAACAGCCCAACTAACCCAATCCTACCTGTTGAATCTGAAAATAAGACCGTGATCGGGCTGGTTCTCCAAAGTATCTTTCAATAGATGGTTCTTTGCTGTCCACCTCTGCATTAGGGTTCATCAAGCGAAGGCTGATGTTGCACTGCTTTATTTCAATGGAGAACCGTGACTATTAGAGCTAGGCCTTTAGTTTGGACCATAAATATCAAAACTACGATAATGCTAATTTCTGCTAGCCTCCGTATGGAATTCTAGTAGTATGTTAGTGCTAAGCTAACAATGGTGCACATGAACATTACTTGTCCATTCTATATAAAAGGTGGACAGTTGAAGCCTTTAAAACAGACATTGACATCTATCAGAACCTGTATGTTTCAGTTTTACAGTGACTCTTTCAGTAAAGTGTCCTGACATAGAGCTGCTGCTGTCCTAACAACTAACCCAAACCTGCCTAGACTACAGCTCACATTCACAGTCAGTGACGTATCTAGAACTTCTAGAAGGAGTAAGGTTATGTTTTTATTCAATAAATTGGTCCCAGATGTGACTGGTTGATTCTTTTGTCACTTCCTAATTACATTGCTAGTTAATTTGACGTTTAAGGTCTTCAGTCCAGCTCCTGAAGTCCTAACCAATGGGAGAGCTCACTTGGCTGCATTTACCCAGATACCACAGAGAAAACAATCCTGATTGGATAATTTTCCATTGTGAATTTCAAGAATGTAACCCTTTAGTTTCCAACTAAAATGTTGAAATAAGAGCATTACTACAATACTTTGTGTTAAAATAATACAATAAAAATAAGCAACAATGAGAGATTTATTTTATTTTACAGAAATCATTAAAAGACAAGAAAGACATCATTTTAAAAAGTGAAATCATTGACATTTAAGGAATATTAACTTAGAAATCTTAATAGAAAAAAGAACACAAAATGAAGCTTAACATTAACTAATAACCAACAATATTTATAACATAGCAATAACATAATAAATTCAAACAATATTTATAACATAGCAATAACATAACAATAAACTCAAACAATATTTATAACATAGCAATAACATAACAATAAACACTAAAACTAACTTTTTTTTTGCTTTTTTTTTTTTTGCATTGCTTTTTGGCAGTTTAATTAAAGGGCAACGTCTCCCTCTTTCCATCATCCTGATGCCTCCTCCATGTCTTTGAGTCTTTTACTCTATTTCCTCCTGATCTGACCCTCTGGTGTCATGCATGAACTGCACCTCCAGCTTTGGGAGCATGAAGAAGAGGCCACCGCGGAGCTACAGATCAAAGCAGCAAAGAGGACAATATATTCACTAAAGGTAAAGAGACGCACTTATCAGTTAGTTAAAGAGGGAATTTCACTATTTATTAAAAAATCCTGCATAATGAAATGGTTAAGATGTAAACAGAGTCATTCAGAGTGGTTTGGTGTGAAATGCTCTATTCTAGAGAAAATAACAGTCAGAACTGTTCACAGTGGTGGTGATAGGAACCAGATGTCCACCTCTAAAAGCTCCCTCACACAATGTTTTTACATACAATAGTTAAAAATACACTTCCTGATGTCTGAGACATTGTTTTATAACAGTTTTGAGAAGTTTTTGGCCTAAAATATATATTTTATTAATGAGAAGGGATATATGCAGAGTGCTGTGAGGCAAAATATTCCCCAAAGAAAATGTTTGTTTACATTTATCACTATTTTACCATCATCAACATTCAATATAAAACTCAGAAGACACGTGTGGGTTCACTTATGGTTTTGGATAGTAAAATGTCTATATTTATCTTGCAGTCCTAGTGACCCCTGGTTCCTATCACCACCACTGTAAAGGAATCTGAACCATTTCACACCAAACCACTCTGAATCACTCTGTTTACATCTCAAACAGAAAATTTGAAAAAAATGCCCCAATAAAGCTCATCAATTTGACCTCACGTTACCCACTAAACATAATAAGTACTAATAATACATACCGTTTTTTCTCTGGATTTCCTGCCCCAGTTAACCTTCATTGTCAAGATCTGCACCTCATACTCCTGGTGCTGATCTGTGACGTTGTTGTCAGAAGAGGTCCTGAAGGTTTTTACCTCCTGCTTCTCCTCCGGTGTCCTCATAGAGTCCAGCAGCAGCTCTAGAAGGAGAAAAACACAGTTCAACAACATTTCCATTCAGTTCATGCCTCTCTAGTCCAGGCTAGGCATTGGGCATGGAGACTTTAGGCTCATGTGTGGCTGTTCCAGAGTGTCCCATTTTATTGGTCAGTGCTTTTCTGTGAAGTGCAAGCTGAGTGGAGGCAATTGAGCACCTGAGTCAGCAATGTTTACACATTAAAGGGGAATTCCACTGATATTTCACATCAAATAGCCAAATTATTCAGAAATTAAAAAAAATATGGTGCAATTCCCCTTTAACGTAGCTAAATTCACTCATTAGAAGGGTGTCTACAAATGTTTAGAAATATAGTGTATATAAACATTATTTCTCACCACTTTTTTCAGGGGTGTAGACAGACGTCAGAGTGGTGGTGGTCTGTCCACTCAGCTTCATTTCATTTCCCTCCCTGAGATGCTTATTAGCAGAGCTGATAAATTTTTGGAGAGGCTCAATCAGTGAGACAGGATGTGAGGTCAGAGGGTGGACGACAGGAAGAGTCTCTACAACACAAAGCAGCAGTCAAATGACGTGTTCTTGATCTTCTGAGTGAATATAAGTGAACACATCCTCTACAGAGAGCACATTGTACATTTTAATACACAATTACTGTGAATGTTGCTGAATTTAACATACTGGGAAAAAAATATAAACTAAACAGGCCACATTTTCTCTTTTTTCTCTAATATGTCAGATTCAGTAAATAAACAGTAAACAGTGCATTAAATTGTGCAGAAGTGTGATCTCTGTAGATTTTCACAACAACAACTTGTCCAGAGGTGCCCAAACTTTTGCACACAACAGTAACAGTAGGATGTCAGGTCTGTCTTTGTGGTGCTGTTGCTGATGGACGCTCGCTAGTCAGGTATGTTATGGCCGCCGAATCTCCACAGCAGCTTTAATACAGCATGTCTAACATACCGTTCAGCTCTGTGTGTCTCTCTGACCACGTCCTCTTCCTCATCATCTTCATCTTCAGCATCCTGACCTCACAGTCCTGTGGGCGGACACTGATGCTGTGATGAAAGGGGACCTTGATGGTGTTCGTCTCCCTCTCGTCCAGTCTGATCAGAGTGCTGTGAGGAGCTGTGTTGAGGAGCAGGTCTAGGAGGAGTAAAACCCAGTTTAACCACATTTTCATTCACCGCAGTGGATGTGACGATCAGTATTAACACTGTGATACTGAACACTGTTAATATGAACATGCAAACCTATGGAAATATAAGAAGTGTGAATGTATGATTGATTCATATTTGTAATGTCTCTATTTAACATTTGCACTGTTTCTTCAACCTCACCATTAATCCGCACTGTGATCGGTTGAATGTTGTTGTCAGTAGTTGCTCCACTGATGCTGCAAACTGGGCCAGAAAAACATTTACATTTAAGACAATTACCACACAGTACACTGCAAAAAATATCTAAGCAACTGAAAACATCTTAAATCTATTCAATATATCTAAGATTTCTCATTGTGAGAATCTTGAGAAAATATCATATGAATATTTAACATATTTCTGGACATTTTTATCTCGTTTTGAATCATTTTATGTAGTGAAAGTTTTAAATGGACAGATAATTTTGCACAAAATTATCTGCATTATTCCCCGAAACAGGAGCAATGAACTGCCAATGGAATAAGACACTTTCAATTAGTAACACTATAGCTGGAAACAAGCAAAAACATAGTGAAATAGGTCAAATAATCTTATAATATTCTTACAATAGTTTCGTAATGAGTAATATTAGATATTTTGGCTAGAGATGTTTTTTTCAGTATTCATGTAAACACTGCCTAAATGATATCTTGGCAAGCGAAATGATCTTATATCTAGTTAATATATGTAATATTTATATTTGTTGTAAGCTTATCATAAGATTAGTCCCTTTTTTTCTTGTTTTAAATGATTTAGGTCAAATGATTTCACTACGTTGGGATATAAGTTTGCTTGTTTCTTAAAACAAGCAACATTTTCTGCTTCTATATTGTCTCACTCAATAAAGTCACTTATAACAAGAAAAACTGTTCAGAAATAAGTTCAATATTCTTATCATAAGCTTAGAACATTCTCATGATGAGAGACATTAGATATGTTGGCTTGTGTAAATTCACACACAGCACTGTAATCTCCTCCTTTCTGCTTCACCTTGATCCTCAACATGGTGGTCAGGCCTCTGAATGTCATAGACGTCGTCACTCCACCTCAGCTGCTCCTCTCTCTGCCTGAAGTGCTTCAGCCACTTTCTCTCCATCACTGCAGCACAATCCAGATCAAATCTATCACCTGAACTCTCACAGTCAGGCTCAGCAGCGCTCCTATCAGCTCTGTTAGCTGTGCAGGTGGAGTGGTCAGTGGTGACGAGGGCGAGAGACACTTCTGATGAACAGAGAAAGTGAACAATGGATCAAAGGAACAATGAAAGTCAAGTGTGTGAGCTTCTTAATGCTAAAGCATCATAAACTGCTACCTTGCTCCTCTTTGAGCTTTGTCACCCATTCAGTCTTAATGTGGGTCCTGCAGTGGTCAGTCTGGGCTGCAGCAGAGCTGTTAGAGTTGCTGGATTCCTGCAGCTGCTGCTCCGTGTTCTCATCAGAAGCAGTGAAGGTCGACTTCATAACTGCTTCCTGCAGCAGCTCTGATGTGAGCAAAGAAAGTGGATTAAGGACACTTTGTATGTTTACAGTTACAGACTGTAGCTCATCTGCTGATGAACAGTTCATCAGCCCCCTTTAACAATCCATCGTTGGAAAGGGACCACCAAAGGACCACCACTATCCAGATATTATTTGGGTGGTCGATTCTCAGCACAGCAGTGACTCTGATATGTGTAAAAGCTTCAGCAGCACCACCTTGAATGACACACACACTACTGCTGTGCTGAGAATGGACCCATGTAACATACAGTAAACAGGATATTTTGAAATATTAACAATGTTTACAAACTACATCAAACACCTTTATTTTGAAAAAGTGAGTAAAACTCAGTTTACTGTGATGTTTAAACAGTGGCTGAGTTCTCTTCATTCTCTCTCACAGTTTTACCTTCAAGCAGTTGCTGAATCATCTCAGCTTCATCAGACGCAGAAACCCTGGATTCCTCCCAGACTGGAAGACCTGAAATGATGAAATTAGTAGTAAAATTAGTTGTTTATCTGCTTTAAAGTAATAATTATGAACTCTTATTTTATCATGCATTCCTGGCTGAACTTACAGAGCAGATCTGCTGCCACACAGTCCTTCTCCTCCTCCTCCAGCAACATCTTCTCCTCTGTTCTGTCTCTGATGTTCTCCAGCTCTGCCTTCTGTTCCTCCACCACAGACGGGCTCTCCACACTGACCTCCTCCACCACAGCTGGGCTCTCCACACTGACCTCCTCCTCCAGGACCTCAACAGTCTCCACAACCTTCACCTCCTCCTCGATATCCTGCACCTGCTGCTTCTCTTCTTTCTTCCTCTCCATGATCACCACCACCACCATTCTGACCTTTTTTTTGCCCTTCTTCTCATCCTTCTCCTCCTCCACCACAGCCGTCTCCACATTGACCTCCTCCAGCAGGATATCTTTCTCCATTCTGTCATTGCCCTCAACTTTCACCTCCTCCTCCACAACCTGCTCCTCCTGCTTCTCCTCGTCCTTCATCTGTTTATGTTAGAAATGATGTTCAGATTATTTTACTGTATTTAAAACTGACTGACTGTAATTTTCATACCAGATCTAGAATTATTCACAGCAAATGCTGAATAATTCCATGTAGTTTCTAAATAAATCAGAGTAATTACTGAGTAATTCATAGTAAATACTGAATACTTCATAGTATTTAATGAATAATTCATAGTACTTACTGAATAATTCATATTATAAAACGGATGGTTCCGGTCCTAAAATCTGATTGGCTGAGTCGCATTTGAAGCCGTTGTACAATCATCGGGATGCGCACAGCTATGACCGCCTCACAGCAACTGAACTCTGTATTACTGCACCACAGTACAAAAAAAAACCCTTGTGCTGATAATGGAATAATCTCTGACTCTCGTGCTGCTCACAGGGACCACCGAGTATATCGATGAAGTGAGAACCCGTATTTTGTTTAAACTGAGCGGCTGGCAACTTATGATCTTAACTAGAGCTCGGCTGGTCAGCTAGACTCCCGGCGGTGATTTGGTGACCAAAAAGTACTTAGTATTAATAATAATTTTCTGAAAAAAATGTGTATTTTATCATTTTTTATGTTGTCCGCCGTTTATTAAAAGCAATAAGCCACTCGAGGCTGTTACTGCGATTTATATCAGTAAAGGGAGTTTAGAGCAGAAAACAGTGACACAATCACAGTAACGCTCAGCCTCTCGCGGCTTATTGCTTTAATAGATACTGAATAATTCATAATCGATACTGAACTCTCCTCAGTTCTCACCTCCTCAGGATCCTGCACCTCCTGTTCTTCATCCTTCACCTCCATTATCACCTCCTTCTCCTCCTCCAGCACCTTCTCTTTCTTCTCCTCAACAATAATCTGTCTCTCCTTCATGCCTCCTTCCTCCTGCACCTCCACCAGCTTCCCAACCTGCTCCTCCTCACTTCCTCTCTCCTTCTTCTTCCTCCTCCATTTCTTTTCTTTCTTAACATGTCCTGCTTTTCTCAGCTGACGCGCTTCATTTGGTTCGTCTTCGTCCACTTGCGGCCAAAAGCAGCAGAGCAGCATTTTGTCTGCAGTTTGAGTCGATGTCCAGCAACCAAATGACCACAGTCTGAGTTTCGGAATGTTCTCTCAGTGCTAAAGTTCTAAAATGTGTCTGTGACATCACTCATTTAAACTGTTGTCACAAACAAGCTCTCTTTGAAAGACGTTGGTTACTGTTGCCACATGATGAATCTAATGGAATTCTGAGTTGCTGTTATTGAAGTAAATGGGCAATAAACACTGAGGAACCCTCACTGTATACATATATACATACAGCTGTATGGAAAAGTTCTGGCGCCCCTGTTCAAATGACATGTTTTGTTGATTTTCGAAGAGAAAACATGTTCAGGTGTTCAGTCAAGTGGTTTTTATTGTTATTCTTCTATATAACTTTCATACATTGGAGTGAAATGTGGTCCTTTAGGCCCAAAAGGCCACCAGCAGTACATTACACAGAACCACACAGAGTGAAGAGACACGAAAGAGTGAAACGAAAATATAACCCTATTTCCAAAAAAGTTGGGACGCTGTGTAAAATGTAAATAAAAACAAGATGCAATGACGTGCAAATAATTTAAACCCTATAATTTAATTGAAAATAGTACAACGACAACATATCAAATGTTGAAACTGAGAAATTTTATTGTTTTTCGAAAAATATATGCCCATTTGGAATTTGATGGCAGCAACACATTGCAAAAGAGTTGGGACGGGAGCACCAAAAGGCTGGTAAAGTTGTGTTATTCCAAAACCAAAAACACCTAATTGTTAATGGTCAACAGGTCAGTAACATGATTGGGTATAAACAAGCATCCTAGAGAGTCTTTCAGAAGTAAAGATGAGGAAGCATTCACACTTCTGTGAAAGACTGCATGAGCAAATAGTGCAACAATTCAAGAATAACATCTTCAACGTAAAATAGCTTTTAAAGCAAAGTATTTGTAATGATCCATAATGAATTTACTTCCAGTATCTTTTATTAATAAATCAAATGGAAGTGATGTGACAAGTGAACTAGAAGACTCTCATTCACTGCTATTGCTTGGAGCACATGAGACGCTGCTGCCACTCATCTGCGATGACGGGACGTATGCAGCATAGCGCGAAAGCCCTGTTTCGCAACGACTGAGAATTGCCGTGCAGACTGCAGGTCACACAGCAACGATGCATTATTCACATTTATAAGCAATGCAGTTTATAACCAGTTTCCTGGCAAGTTAAATCTGCAACGAGAGACTGTCAAACTGTAAAAAGTCGCAAAGATGAAGTCGCTTCTCTTCCCAATTTCTCGTTCCACCTTAAATGGTGCCGCATTTACATTTGGCGCCTCAGTCAGAATTTAAGGTGGAACGGGAAAATTCGAACAAGAAGCTGGAGAATGAGAAGCAACTTCAGCTTTGTAAGACAGCCGAACGCTGAGAGACATTTTACAACAAACTCTTCTAGTTTTGAAGAAAAGTTTTCTGGAGGAGATGGGAGGAAAGCGGCTAAAGCTAAAGCTTAAAGCAGAGCGAAGTAAACCTGCACTCTCGTTTATATTGTTTAGCCTATACAAAGATATTATCACATACTGAGACATACTGGACATAAAATGTTGTGGCTTCCAAGGTGGTTTGATTTTTGTTGAAAGGACAAAATGGCTCTTCTTAACATTTGGGTTGTGACTCCTGACCTAACCTGGCTTTTAATGCAGAGGGAGCCGGACGGATTTCTTACACATCCATGTGTGTTTTTGTTGTGTGCCGTCACAGACTGTCCGGGGCTGCACTTACCCACTTCCAAGTTCTGCCTTTTGCGTTCCGTCAACATTACGTTATAAATTAAACATTTAGAAAATCGATTTTTGACATTTGTGAATCGATTCAGAATCGTTCATGTCCGCATCGCGATGCATCTAAGAATCTATTTTTTCCCGCACCCCTATCATCTACGGTACATAATACCATTAAAAGATTCAGAGAATCTGGAGAAATCTCTGTATGTAAGGGACGAGGCCAAAAACCAGTATTTTCTGGCCATGATCTTTGGGCCCTCAGGCAGCACTGCATTCAAAACAGATTCTGTAGTGGAAATCACTGCATGGGCTCAGAAACACTTCTGAAAACCACTGTCTGTGAAAACAGACAATACAAGTACAAATACAAGTGAAAACTCTAAAATGCAAAGAAGAATCCATGTATAAACAAGATCCAAGAATGCTGCCACCTTCTCTGACTCCGAGGTCCTTTAAAATGGACTGTGAGGAAGTGGAAAAGTGTCCTGTGGTCTGATGAATCAACATTTGAAATTTTTTTTGGGAAATTATGGACGTTGTGTCCTCTGGGGAAAAGACCACTCAGCTTGTAATCAGTGCACAGTTTAAAAGCCAGTATTCATGATGGTATAGGGGTGCATTAGTGCACATGGCATGGGTGACTGGCACATCTGTGAAGGCACCATTAATGCTGAACAATATATACATGTTTTGGCAACAGATGCTGCCGTCCAGATGACGTCTTTTTCAGGAAAGGCCTTGCTTATTTCCACATATGCATAACCACATTACACACCACTGTATTAATAGAGTCCGGTTGCTAAACTGGTCTGCCTGCAGTCCAAACCTGTCACCACTAAAAAAAACATTTGGCGCATTATGAAATGAAAATTATGATAAATGGGCCCCCGAAATGTTGAGCATCTGAAATCCTATATCAAGTAATGATGTGAAAAAACAGTGTCTCAACAGGTAAACAGGAGAAAAGGATACATCTAAAAAACAAGTGGCTCTCATCCCAACATAGTTGTGACTAGTAAGTTATAGCAGTTGTTAAACAAGCAACATCGTACACGTATCAAACAGGAGACACAGCTAAACAGTACTAAATCAAATCACTAATACAAACATCAATTCTAGTTAATACTGGTGTAACTCTATCAGCTCAAATCACAAGGCAAACAACAAACAGTAAAAGAGCAGCATAACTACAGCCCCTCCCAGAGACCACCATGGACCACATGGTGAAACACCGTGAGTCAAACTGCATCTAATGGCTGTCGCTTTGAATCTTCATGCAGCAACCAATCACACCATGCGTTGGAACCAGCTGACACCAGTATCTCTACACAGATAAGAGGTCGGCAACCCAAATGTTAAGAAGAGCCATTTTGTCCTTTCAACAAAAATCGAACCACCTTGGGAGCCACAACATGTTATGTCCATTTCACCATCTTGGCTGTAAAAATGTCTCAGTATGTGCTAATGTACTAGTATAGACTAAGAAATATAAACGAAAACACAGCTTTACTTTGCTCTGCTTGAAGCTTTAGCTCAGCTATAGCTGCTTTTCTCACATCTCCGACAGGAAACTTTTCCACAAAAGTAGAATTGTTTCTTGTAGAATGTTACTCAACATTCGACTTTTTGTGAGGCTGAAGTCGCTTCTCATTCACCAGCGTCTTCTTAAAATTTTCCCGTTCCACCTTAAATGGTGTCTGAGGCGCCAGAATGTAACTGCTGCACCATTTAAGGTAGAACAGGAAAATTTGAACAAGAACCTGGTGAATGAGAAGCTGACTTTGGCCTCGTGACTTTTCAGTGTTTTACAGTTTCTTGTTGGAGATTAAATGTATCAGGAAACCAGCTGGAGTCATTATAAATGCAAATAAGTCAGTTCATCTCCAAATTATCGATGTTCGTCTTAAATCTTTCTCTTTGCCTTTTCGTTAGCTACTACTTGTTGTCTGTGTTGCTATGGTGACCAGCAGTCTGCGCGCCAACCTTCAGGGTAAAAGGGTGAATTAGCAGTTATGCATTAACTTCAGCGTTTAAGACCATTTAGTGTTAAAACTGTGTTAAACAATCAGCAGAGCTTTATTTTACCACAAAGGAGGATTTTTTTTTTTTACTTAAAAATCTAATTCTGACTTCCGGTTAGGAGCGGGAATGGAACAGACGTGCGGTAGTCTCGCTCCCATAACGTTTTAGTATTTCTACCCTTTAAACCCTACAACACAGCTTCTTTTTTCAATTTATAAGACAAAAACAGTTGTTATTGCTGCATTTCATCTAAATATGTCCTCCAAGTCAACGAAACCAAGCAAGAAGGATCACAGTGTCAAGGCTGACTCCAAGGAAGAGGCGAGTAACAACATCAACATGGCGTCGTTGGCTGGTCTCCTGGAAGAACACCAAAAGTCCCTCTCTGCGGAATTCAAGTCTTCGATTTCAGTTCTAGAAACCAAACTCGATAGCATTCATACCACGGTTTTCGAACATAACCAGAAGAGTATCTCTCTCAAATCCAACGCTAGTCTCCTAGACGAGCGCTTGCTAGCTCTTGAAGCAATTTACGCTACGTTAAAGGAAACTAATGCCAAGCTATCAGCAAGAGTCATCGACCTTGAATCTTGAAGCTGCCATAACAACATTAGAATCATCGGCTTACCAGAATCGATTGAGGGTCCTCGTCCTACGGCCTTTTTTTCTGAGCTTCGGCGCAGATTCTTGGCGAGGAGATTCTGCCCTCTCCTCCGGAGCTCGACCGAGCACATAGGGCATTGACCAGTAAGCCGGGGCCAGGGGAGAAGCCGAGGGCGGTTATTATCCGACTACACCGTTACCAACAGAAAGAGAGAATCATTCGCGAGGCCAGAGCCAAGAGAGGCATGCTACAATACCGTGGCAGCCCCATCGCTATCTACGAGGACTATGCCCCCGAGGTCCTTGAACAGCGCGCCAAGTATCGAGAGGTTTTAGCGGACCTCTACAATCTCGGCCTGAGGCCTGTGCTGCTATTCCCGGCCAGGCTTATCATCACAACTAAGGACGGGGGTAAGAAGAGACTTGCTTCGGTTGAGGAGGCTAAAAGCTACCTTATGAATATCCATGGTAATGGTGTGTAACGCTATCGAGAACATAAATGTTCATGCTGGTTAAGTGCTGCTAGCTAGCTTTTTGCTAGCAAAGTTTGCTTTGGCCGCTTAGCCGTCGCAGTTGGTAGCATTGGCTAACATAGTTAGCTTAGTTCACTGAGCACGTAGTATTGGTCTGGACTGATGACTGTTTGACAGTTGTCGATTGTTCTCTAGTTCTCTGTTACTGCATTTTCTTTTTTGGATCGGAAAGACTCTTGGTATAAGTGACGGCTCTGGACTTCTCTGTTCAGGTGTTTTTTCCCCAAGGCGACTGCTTTACTGTTTGGTTTGCACCTCTGTGTGGGGGTTTGTGGTTTTGGGGGTGAGAGAACTGCTTGAGTACTGTGACTGTTTCATTGTTAATCGTCAAAGCTTGTTCTTTTATTTGACTTATTTTATTTTTAATTTATCCCCCCCCCCTTTTTTTTTCTTCCTCCACTGCAAGGCTCGGATTATTACAGGATGATCGTATCGGGGTTTACGATCAGAGTGGAACACAGATATACTGTATATACTGTTACGCAGTAAAGTTAGATCTTATGCTTCCTCTTTTAATCCCTTACATGCTTGGGTTTTTTTTTTAATAATTATTTTGTGGTTTTGTCCTGGTGTCCATGGGTGGGGTTCTTCTTTATGTATGACGGGAACCGAGACTCCGGAAGTTAGGCTAATAGCCGTTAAGATTGGAGTTGGAATACTCAGATGGGATTGCGTATAGGGATGGTTGGAAGCGCAGCCCTGGGGATTATGGAGTGGTATTGGTGTCGTGGGTGTGGTGTGTTTTTGCCCCTTTTTCCCGATTTTCTTCCGCTCCTCTTTTTTATTCTTACCTACCTTTACTTAGGCAACCCAATCAACAATATTTTTTGAATGGCCAGCAGTGACATGACTTGCGGTGGTAGGGGAGTGCGTTTAATTTCCTGGAATACTAAAGGGATGAATAACCCCATCAAAATCAGTAAGGTACTAACACAGTTACAACATCTTCGAGGTGATATCATATTTTTGCAAGAAACACACCTTCGAGCCACAGAAATCTCTCGTATTAAGAGGACTTGGGTGGGACATTTATTTCATGCGAAATTTTCTGTCAGAGCCAGGGGGGTTGCTATCGCCATTCCTAAAACCATCATGTTTGAACCAACAAATTCCATTCTAGACTCTAACGCGCGTTACGTCATAGTTTCAGGCTTTCTTTATAATGTGCCAGTGATCCTGGCCTGTCTGTACGCCCCCACTTGGGATGTCTGTACGCCCCCACTTGGGATTCTCTAATCTTCCAAATGTGGATAGTCATTTCATAATCATAGGTGGTGACTTTAACCTCGTCCAGGATGCGAGTCTTGATAGGTCATCGTTTAAGCGGGCCACCCTGTTGAAATCGGCCAGTGCTAAAAATCCGCAGGACAAAGCTTTCTCTTTTTTCTCTCATGTACACCACTCTTTCTCAAGGATCGATTTTTTTCTGCTAGATAACAGACTACTCCATCATGTTAACTCATGTGATTATCACACCATTGTCATTTCAGACCACGCCCCTACAACAGTTGATATTAATTTTCCTTCTGCCCCAACCTTTGCCAAACAATGGAGATTCAGTTCATATATGTTATCCAACAGTGAGTTCAAGAACTTTATTGACGCACAGATTAGCTTCTATTTTGCAGTTAACAATACCCCCGAGGTTGGTAGTGACACTTTATGGGAGGCCTTTAAGGCTTTTATCCGTGGGCAGGTGATTTCCTATTCCTCTCAGGTGAGACGGGCGGAGAGAGCTAGGTCCTTAGGGATAACAGACGAACTTTTCAAACTTGACACAGTGTATGCCTCCACACCTTCCCCCGCTCTTTACAAGAAACGCCTTCAGTTGCACTCAGAATATGACCTTTTGACAACACACAAAATAGTGAGACAACTGCGACAATCTAAACAACTGTTCTTCGAACAGGGAGATAAAGCGGGGAAGTTGCTGGCCCACCAGGCCCGTGAGGCCTACGCCTCCAGATTGATTTCTAAGATTAAATTACCCTCGGGTGATACAACCTCAGATCCAGCTGAAATTAACAGAGTCTTTTTTGATTATTATTCCAATCTTTACAAGTCAGAACGGCCTCTCAACCCCTCAGAGTTACACTGCTATCTTGACGCACTAAATTACCCCAAAGTTAATGAGTCTATGGCTGTGGACATGGGCAGGCCCATTTCCACCCTGGAGGTACAAGAGGCAATAGGGTCACTCCAAAATGGAAAAGCCCCTGGGCCTGATGGCTTCACAGTGGAATTTTACAAAGCTTTACACAGCTTTACACAGCTTCTCCCAATCTTGACAAGGTTATACAATGACTCATTTGATAAAGGCAGACTTCCACTAACCTTATCTGCAGCGACTATTTCTTTGTTACTTAAAAAGGATAAAGACCCTACCCTTTGCAGTAGTTATAGACCAATATCGCTCTTAAACGTAGATTTAAAAATTCTGGCCAAAGTTCTGTCTCGTCGTCTTCAACAGATTATGCCAGACCTTATTGCTCCCGACGAAACAGGTTTTATACAGGGCAGACATTCATTCTTTAACACCAGGAGATTACTTAATATTCTTTATTCCCCTTCTTCTAACTGTCCTGAAATTGTAGTGTCCCTTGATGCCGAAAAAGCCTTTGATAGGGTGGAGTGGGGTTATCTGTTCTTCATTTTAGACAAATTTGGTTTTGACTCTAACTTTATTCGCTGGATCCGTCTCTTATACACCACCCCAACCGCTTCCATCTATACTAACAGTATGCAGTCACCACCTTTTCCTTTGTACCACGGGACACGCCAGGGATGCCCGCTGTCTCCCTTGCTTTTTGATTTGGCAATAGAGCCTTTAGCAATTTGGCTTCGTAGCCAGGAAAGATTTGAGGGCATTACACGTTACAATGTAGTCCATAAACTTTCCCTCTACGCAGATGATCTTCTTCTTTACATTTCTAACCCCACCTCATCCCTTCCACCAATACTGGAAATTTTGGACCAGTTTGGCCAACTCTCTGGTTATAAACTGAATTTGCAAAAAAGTGAGCTATTTTTGTTAACTCTTTAGCAAAGTCTCTTCCGCATTCGATCTTTCCTTTTAATATAGCGTCAGGGGGATTTAAGTATTTGGGAGTATTCTTTACCAACTCATTTAATGACCTTTTCTCCAAAAATTTTCAGCCTCTGCTGGACAAATTTAAATTAGACATAACCAGGTGGGCCTCCCTTCCATTGTCCCTTACGGGCCGTGTCAGCTTGATTAAAATGATCACACTACCTAGGTTCTTATATACTTTTCAACATATCCCAGTGGTCATTAGTAAATCTTTTTTTGTTAACCTTGATCACCTGCTGAATATATTTCTATGGCACAACAAACCCGCGCGTCTCAAGAGGTCAGTTCTTCAGCTCTCAAAGTCTGAAGGAGGCTTGGCGCTCCCTTACTTTTGTCACTACTATTGGGCTTGTAACATTCATTAATTACTTTACTGGGCCTATTGGACAGCACCAAATGGTCTTCCACCTTGGGCTCATATTGAGATCTCGTCCTCTCGTAGCTCTCTATTTGCTATACTCTGCTCCCAGCTCCCCATATCTGCTAGTAAAGCTTCTACTAATCCGGTTGTTAACAGTACTATTAAAATTTGGCTCCAATTTAGGAAACATTTCAGTTTTCATAGGGCCTCAATCCATATGCCCATCCTAAAAAAACCACTTGTTTCCTCCATCCTGCTCTCACCCGGCTTTCCGCTTCTGGTCAAGTAACTGGCTTACTACAGTCTTCGAGTTCTATAAGGATGGTGTCTTTTCATCCTTTTCAGACTTATCAACTAAATTCAACTTACCCAATAGTCACCTCTTCCGATTTTTTCAGGCCCGACATTTTGTTCAAAAGCTATTCCCCCACTTCCCCAACCGCCCCCCTGAAACCTATATCGACCAATTTCTTACTCTTGATCACTCCCAGAAGCGACTCATATCTGTTATTTATAATTTAATTAAAACTGTACAGGTAGCACCTACTGAAACTCTTCAAAAATCCTGGGAGGAGAATTTGGGAATTACTATTTCAGACGACCACTGAGCTCGCATCCTGGACCGGGTACATTCCTCATCCATATGTGCCAGACATGGCCTACTGCAATGTAAGGTGCTTCACAAAGCCCACTTTACTAATGCTAGGCTGGCAAAGATATTTCCAGATCGAAGTGATGCTTGTGAGAGATGTAAACAGTCGCCAGCTGACCATGTACATATGTTCTGGACGTGCCCCCAACTTACAAGCTTTTGGTCTAATATATTTGACACTCTCAATCAAGTCCTCAACTGTAATTTAGGCCCTAATCCCTTAACAGCCCTATTTGGCATCACCCCCGATCTGTGCCTGCCTGCAACCTCACAATGTATTATTGCCTTCACAACCTTGCTGGCCAGACGTGCCGTTCTTCTTAAATGGAAACAGGCCTCTCCACCATCGCATGATAGGTGGATCCAGGATGTCCTATTATGCATTAAGCTCGAAAAGCTAAGATTTTCCCTGAAGGGTTCCTTGAGATCCTTTCACAGGACCTGGGATCCTATGCTTGATTTTATCAACAGCTCTGTTTTACTTGAGGATAGCGATGCCTAAATATGTGAATTGAGAGGTTTTTTATTTATTTATTTATTTATTTATTTATCTGTCGGATTCCCTGAAGCAGCTTAATAGGGCGGTGGGTGGATTAAGGTCCAAGGGTAAGGGGTTGATGCAGAAGCACACTTTTCGTTGTTTCACTTCAACAATGTAATATGTTTGTGATACTACAAAAGCTAATAAAAAGATTTGGAAAAAAAAATCTAATTCTGCTGTGGAGCCACAACAGGAGCCGCATGCTGCTAACCCCTGACCTAGGAGAGAGAGAAAGAAAAACACGGAAGACCAGCGGAGGGCAGCAGCAGAGATGTCTTTACTGTAACAATAGCATCAAAAAATTTGATCAAACCTTTTGCCAACAAAAGAATGACTGCAGTGTCTAACAGAAGAACTACTAATCAATCAGGATTTCTTCTGCCTTTACTAAGTGTTGCAGTTCCCTTCATTAGCAGTTTGTCAGAGGTAGCATGTAAACCACTAAAAAGATGTATTTGGTGCCTCAACACCAACTCAATAAGTCTATAACCGTGACGAGTGGTGAAGAAAATGTTAGAAAGATGGTGGAAAATGATTTAGTTGAAGTGATGCGTCATATTTTGACCGGGTCTCGCTTGAATCTTTATGAAAAGGCAAAGCTTTATGCGTCAGCTCTGAAAGGATCTTTAAACATAGTCAAACAAGGAGATGAGGAAACAGCCCAACTAACCCAATCCTACCTGTTGAATCTGAAAATAAGACCGTGATCGGACTGGTTCTCCAAAGTATCTTTCAATAGATGGTTCTTTGCTGTCCACCTCTGCATTAGGGTTCATCAAGCGAAGGCTGATGTTGCACTGCTGTATTTCAATGGAGAACCGTGACTGTTAGAGCTAGGCCTTTAGTTTGGACCATAAATATTAAAACTATGATAATGCTAATTTCTGCTAGCCTCCGTATGGAATTCTAGTAGTATGTTAGTGCTAAGCTAACAATGGTGCACATGAACATTACTTGTCCATTCTATATAAAAGGTGGACAGTTGAAGCCTTTAAAACAGACATTGACATCTATCAGAACCTGTATGTATCAGTTTTACAGTGACTCTTTCAGTAAAGTGTCCTGACATAGAGCTGCTGCTGTCCTAACAACTAACCCAAACCTGCCTAGACTACAGCTCACATTCACAGTCAGTGACGTATCTAGAACTTCTAGAAGGAGTACGGTTATGTTTTTTTTTTCAATAAATTGGTCCCAGATGTGACTGGTTGATTCTTTTGTCACTTCCTAATTACTCTGGTAGTTAATTTGACGTTTAAGGCCTTCAGTCCAGCTCCTGAAGTCCTAACCAATGGGAGAGCTCACTTGGCTGCATTTACCCAGATACCACAGAGAAAACAATCCTGATTGGATAATTTTCCATTGTGAATTTCAAGAATGTAACCCTTTAGTTTCATTAAAATGTTGAAATAAGAGCATTACTACAATATTTTGTGTTAAAATAATACAATAAAAATAAGCAACAATGAGAGATTTATTTTATTTTACAGAAATCATTAAAAGACAAGAAAGACATCATTTTAAAAAATGAAATCATTGACATTTAAGGAATATTAACTTAGAAATCTTAATAGAAAAAATAACGCAAAATGAAGCTCAACATTAACTAATAACCAACAATATTTTTAACATAACAATAAACTCAAACAATATTTATAACATAGCAATAACATAACAATAAACTCAAACAATATTTATAACATAGCAATAACATAACAATAAACTCAAACAATATTTATAACATAGCAATAACATAACGATAAACACTAAAAACTTTTTTTTGCTTGCATTGCTTTTTGGTAGTTTAAGTAAAGGGCAACGTCTCCCTCTTTCCATCATCCTGATGCCTCCTCCATGTCTTTGAGTCTTTTACTCTATTTCCTCCTGATCTGACCCTCTGGTGTCATGCATGAACTGCACCTCCAGCTTTGGGAGCATGAAGAAGAGGCCGCCGCGGAGCTACAGATCAAAGCAGGAAAGAGGACAATATACATTCACTAAAGGTAAAGAGACGCACTTATCAGTTAGTTAAAGAGGGAATTTCACTATTTATTAAAAAATCCTGCATAATGAAATGGTTAAGATGTAAACAGAGTCATTCAGAGTGGTTTGGTGTGAAATGCTCTATTCTAGAGAAAATAACAGAGTCAGAACTGTTCACAGTGGTGGTGATAGGAACCAGATGTGCACCTCTAAAAGCTCGCTCACACAATGTTTTTACATACAATAGTTAAAAATACACTTCCTGATGTCTGAGACATTGTTTTATAACAGTTTTGAGAAGTTTTTGGCCTAAAATATATATTTTAATAGGAGAAGGGATATATGCAGAGTGCTGTGAGGCAAAATATTCCCCAAAGAAAATGTTTGTTTACATTTATCACTATTTTACCATCATCAACATTCCATATAAAACTCAGAAGTCACGTGTGGGTTCACTTATGGTTTTGGATAGTAAAATGTCTATATTTATCTTGCAGTCATAGTGACCCCTGGTTCCTATCACCACCACTGTAAAGGAATCTGAACCATTTCACACCAAACCACTCTGAATCACTGTTTGCATCTCAAACAGAAAATTTGAAAAAAAAATGCCCCCATAAAGCTCATCAATTTGACCTCACGTTACCCACTAAACATAATAAATACTAATAATACATACCGTTTTTTCTCTGGATTTCCTGCCCCAGTTAACCTTCATTGTCAAGATCTGCACCTCATACTCCTGGTGCTGATCTGTGACGTTGTTGTCAGAAGAGGTCCTGAAGGTTTTTACCTCCTGCTTCTCCTCCGGTGTCCTCATAGAGTCCAGCAGCAGCTCTAGAAGGAGAAAAACACAGTTCAACAACATTTCCATTCAGTTCATGCCCCTCTAGTCCAGGCTAGGCATTGGGCATGGAGACTTTAGGCTCATGTGTAGCTGTTCCAGAGTGTCCCATTCTATTGGTCAGTACTTTTCTGTGAAGATAGTGCAAGCTGAGTGGAGGCAATTGAGCACCTGAGTCAGCAATGTTTACACATTAAAGGGGAATTCCACTGATATTTCACATCAAATGGCCGAATTATTCAGAAATTAAAAAACTATGGTGCAATTCCCCTTTAACGTAGCTAAATTCACTCATTAGAAGGGTGTCTACAAATGTTTAGACATATAGTGTATATAAACATTATTTCTCACCACTTTTCTCAGGGGTGTAGACAGACGTCAGAGTGGTGGTGGTCTGTCCACTCAGCTTCATTTCATTTCCCTCCCTGAGATGCTTATTAGCAGAGCTGATAAATTTTTGGAGAGGCTCAATCAGTGAGACAGGATGTGAGGTCAGAGGGTGGACGACAGGAAGAGTCTCTACAACACAAAGCAGCAGTCAAATGACGTGTTCTTGATCTTCTGAGTGAAAATAAGTGAACACATCCTCTACAGAGAGCACACTGTACATTTTAATACACAATTACTGTGAATGTTGCTGAATTTAACATACTGGGAAAAAAATATAAACTTAACAGGCCACGTTTTCTCTTTTTTCCCTAATATGTCAAATTCAATAAATAAACAGTAAACAGTGCATTAAATTGTGCAGAAGTGTGATCTCTGTAGAGGTTGTGTTCACTTATTTTCACAACAGCAACATGTAACTTGTCCAGAGGTGCCCAAACTTTTGCACACAACAGTAACAGTAGGATATCAGGTCTGTCTTTGTGGTGCTGTTGCTGATGGACGCTCGCTAGTCAGGTGTGTTATGGCCGCCGAATCTCCACAGCAGCTTTAATACAGCATGTCTAACATACCGTTCAGCTCTGTGAGTCTCTCTGACCACGTCCTCTTCCTCATCATCTTCATCTTCAGCATCCTGACCTCACAGTCCTGTGGGCGGACACTGATGCTGTGATGAAAGGGGACCTTGATGGTGTTCGTCTCCCTCTCGTCCAGTCTGATCAGAGTGCTGTGAGGAGCTGTGTTGAGGAGCAGGTCTAGGAGGAGTAAAACCAAGTTTAACCACATTTTCATTCACTGCAGTGGATGTGACGATCAGTATTAACACTGTGTGAATGTATGATTGATTCATATTCATCATTTCTCTCTTTGACAGTTTACACTGTTTCTTCAACCTCACCATTAATCCACTCTTTGATCGGTTGAATGTTGTCGTCAGTAGTTGCTCCAATGATGCTGCAAACTGGGCCAGAAAAACATTTACATTTAAGACAATTACTACACAGTACACTGCAAAAAATATCTGAGCAACTGAAAACATCTTAAATCTATTCAATATATCTAATATTTCTTATTATGAGATTCTTGTGAGAATACTATAAGATTATTTAACATATTTATCGACATTTTCTCGTTTTTCTCATTTTATGTAAAGAAAGATTTAAATGGATGGCACAAAATTATCTGCATTATTCCCTGAAACAGGTGGAATCATCTGCCAATGGAATAAGACACTTTCAGTTAGTAACACTACTGCTAGAAACAAGCAAAAACTGTGAAATAGGTTAAATAATCTTATTCTTACAACAGTCTCGTAATGAGAAATATGAGATATATTGGCTTCATTAGAGATTAGAGATGTTTTTTTCAGTATTCATGTAAACACTGCCTAAATGATATCTTGGCAAGTGAAATTATCTTATATCTAGTTAATATATCTAATATTTTTAATATTGGTTGTAAGCTTATCATAAGATTAGTCACTTTTTTTTCTTGTTTTAAATGATTTAGGTCAAATGATTTCACTACATTGGCCTGTAAGTTTGCTTGTTTCAATCATATTTCTTCAAACAAGCAAAATTAGTTACGTCTATATTGTCTCACTCAATAAAGTCACGTACATCAAGCCAAAATGTTCAGAAATTAGTTCAATATTTTTATAATAAGCGTACAACGGTCTCATGATGAGAGATATGAGATATGTTGGCTTGTGTAAATTCACACACAGCACTGTAATCTCCTCCTTTCTGCTTCACCTTGTTCCTCAACATGGTGGTCAGGCCTCTGAATGACATGGACGTCGTCACTCCACCTCAGGTGCTCGTCTCTCTCTCTGAAGTGCTTCAGCCACTTTCTCTCCATCACTGCAGCACAATCCAGATCAAATCCATCATCTAAACTCTCACAGTCAGGCTCAGCAGCGCTCCTATCAGCTCTGTTAGCTGTGCAGGTGGAGTGGTCAGTGGTGACGAGGGCGAGAGACACTTCTGATGAACAGAGAAAGTGAATAATGAATCAAAGGAACAATGAAAGTCAAGTGTGTGGGCTTCTTAATGCTAAAGCATCATAAACTGCTACCTTGCTCCTCTTTGAGCTTTGTCGCCCATTCAGTCTTAATGTGGGTCCTGCAGTGGTCAGTCTGGGCTGCAGCAGAGCTGTTAGAGTTGCTGGGTTCCTGCAGCTGCTGCTCCACGTTCTCATCAGAAGCAGTGAAGGTCGACTTCATAACTGCTTCCTGCAGCAGCTCTGATGTGAGCAAAGAAAGTGGACACTTTGTATGTTTACAGTTACAGACTGTAGCTCATCTGCTGATGAAAAGTTCATCAGCCCCCTTTAACAATCCATCATTGGAAAGGGACCACCAAAGGACCACCACTATCCAGATATTATTTGGGTGGTTGATTCTCAGCACAGCAGTGACTCTGATATGTGTAAAAGCTTCAGCAGCACCACCTTGAATGACACACACACTACTGCTGTGCTGAGAATGGACCCATGCAATATACAGTAAACAGGACATTTAGAAATATTAACAATGTTTACAAACTACATCAAACACCTTTATTTTGAAAAAGTGAGTAAAACTCAGTTTACTATGATGTTTAAACAGTGGCTGAGTTCTCTTCATTCTCTCTCACAGTTTTACCTTCAAGCAGTTGCTGAATCATCTCAGCTTCAGCAGACACAGAAACCCTGGATTCCTCCCAGACTGGAAGACCTGAAATGATGAAATTAGTAGTAAAATTAGTTGTTTATCTGCTTTAAAGTAATAATTATGAACTCTTATTTTATCACGCATTCCTGGCTGAACTTACAGAGCAGATCTGCTGCCACACAGTCCTTCTCCTCCTCCTCCAGCAACATCTTCTCCTCTGTTCTGTCTCTGATATTCTCCAGCTCTGCCTTCTGTTCCTCCAGCACAGACGGGCTCTCCACACTGACCTCCTCCACCACAGCTGGGCTCTCCACACTGACCTCCTCCTCCAGGACCTCAACAGTCTCCACAACCTTCACCTCCTCCTCGATATCCTGCACCTGCTGCTTCTCTTCTTTCTTCCTCTCCATGATCAACACCACCACCATTCTGACCTTTTTTTTGCCCTTCTTCTCATCCTTCTCCTCCTCCACCACAGCCGTCTCCACATTGACCTCCTCCAGCAGGATATCTTTCTCCATTCTGTCATTGCCCTCAACTTTCACCTCCTCCTCCACAACCTGCTCCTCCTGCTTCTCCTCGTCCTTCATCTGTTTATGTTAGAAATGATGTTCAGATTATTTTACTGTATTTAAAACTGACTGACTGTTGTAGAAGAATCTACATGTAATTTTCATACCAGATCTAGAATTATTCACAGCAAATGCTGAATAATTCCATGTAGTTTCTAAATAAATCAGAGTAATTACTGAGTAATTCATAGTAAATACTGAATACTTCATAGTATTTAATGAATAATTCATAGTACTTACTGAATAATTCATATTATAAAACGGATGGTTCCGGTCCTAAAATCTGATTGGCTGAGCCGCATTTGAAGCCGTTGTACAATCATCGGGATGCGCACAGCTATGACCGCCTCACAGCAACTGAACTCTGTATTACTGCGCCACAGTACGAAAAAACCCTTGTGCTGATAATGGAATAATCTCTGACTCTCGTGCTGCTCACATGGACCACCGAGTATATCGATGAAGTGAGAACCCGTATTTTGTTTAAACTGAGCGGCTGGCAACTTATGATCTTAACTAGAGCTCGGCTGGTCAGCTAGACTCGCGGTGGTGATTTGGTGACGAAAAAGTACTTAGTATTAATAATAACGTAAATTATTTTCTGAAAAAATGTGTATTTTATCATTTTTTATGTTGTCCGCCGTTTAATTAAAGCAATAAGCCACTCGAGGCTGTTACTGCGATTTATATCAGTAAAGGGAGTTTAGAGCAGAAAACAGTGATACAATCACAGTAACGCTCAGCCTCTCGCGGCTTATTGCTTTAATAGATACTGAATAATTCATAATCGATACTGAACTCTCCTCAGTTCTCACCTCCTCAGGATCCTGCACCTCTTGCTGCTCTTCATCCTTCACCTCCATTATCACCTCCTTCTCCTCCTCCAACACCTTCTCTTTCTCCTCCTCAACAATAATCTGTCTCTCCTTCACGCCTCCTTCCTCCTGCACCTCCACCAGCTTCCCAACCTGCTCCTCCTCACTTCCTCTCTCCTTCTTCTTCCTCCTCCATTTCTTTTCTTTCTTAACACGTCCTGCTTTTCTCAGCTGACGCGCTTCGTTTGGTTCGTCTTCGTCCACTTGCGGCCAAAAGCAGCAGAGCAGCATTTTGTCTGCAGTTTGTGTCGATGTCCAGCAGCCAAATGACCACAGTCTGAGTTTCGGAACGTTCTCTCAGTGCTAAAGTTCTAAAATGTGTCTGTGACATCACTCATTTAAACTGTTGTCACAAACAAGCTCTCTTTGAAAGACGTTGGTTACTGTTGCCACATGATGAATCTAATGGAATTCTGAGTTGCTGTTATTGAAGTAAATGGGCAATAAACACTGAGGAACCCTCACTGTATACATATATACATACAGCTGTATGGAAAAGTTCTGGCGCCCCTGTTCAAATGACATGTTTTGTTGATTTCCTAAGAGAAAACATGTTCAGGTGTTCAGTCAAGTGGTTTTTATTGTTATTCTTCTATATAACTTTCATACATTGGAGTAAAATGTGGTCCTTTAGGCCCAAAAGGCCACCAGCAGTACATTACACAGAACCACACAGAGTGAAGAGACATGAAAGAGTGAAACGAAAATATAACCCTATTTCCAAAAAAGTTGGGACGCTGTGTAAAATGTAAATAAAAATAAGATGCAATGACGTGCAAATAATTTAAACCCTATAATTTAATTGAAAATAGTACAACGACAACATATCAAATGTTGAAACTGAGAAATTTTATTGTTTTTTGAAAAATATATGCCCATTTGGAATTTGATGGCAGCAACACATTGCAAAAGAGTTGGGACGGGAGCACCAAAAGGCTGGAAAAGTTGTGTTATTCCAAAAAAAAACAAAAAACAAAAAAACACCTAATTGTTAATGGTCAACAGGTCAGTAACATGATTGGGTATAAACAAGCATCCCAGAGCGTCTTTCAGAAGTAAAGATGAGGAGGCGTTCACACCTCTGTGAAAGACTGCATGAGCAAATAGTGCAACAATTCAAGAATAACGTCTCTCAACGTAAAATAGCTTTTAAAGCAAAGTATTTGTAATGATCCATAATGAATTTACTTCCAGTATCTTTTATTAATAAATCAAATGGAAGTGATGTGGCAAGTGAACTAGAAGACTCTCATTCACTGCTATTGCTTGGAGCACATGAGACGCTGCTGCCACTCATCTGCGATAAATTGCGCAGTTACGGTGAAATAAGGTCCAGTGGCAATGGATGTCCACGCAGCAAACGTTACAGCCATCCTACCCAGTTTTAGTGACTTTATAACTTTGGTTTTGGTCTCGTTGTAGAGATGGGGGGGATCACTGTGTCAACAAAATATCTTCGAGATGGGACGTGTGCAGCATAGCGCGAAAGCCCTGTTTCGCAACGACTGAGAATTGGCGTGCAGACTGCAGGTCACCTAGCAACGATGCGTTATTCGCATTTATAAGCGATGCAGTTTATAACCAGTTTCCTGGCAAGTTAAATCTGCAACGAGAGACTGTCAAACAGTAAAAAGTCGCAAAGATGAAGTCGCTTCTCTTCCGAATTTTCTCGTTCCACCTTAAATGGTGCCGCATTTACATTTGGCGCCTCAGTCAGAATTTAAGGTGGAACGGGAAAATTCATAACTCGTAAGACAGCTGACTGCTGAGAGACATTTTACAAGAAACTGCTCTAGTTTTGAGGAAAAGTTTTCTGGCGGAAAGGGGAGTAAAGCGGCTAAAGCAGAGCGAAGTAAATCCGCACTCTTGTTTATATTGTTTAGCCTATACTAAGACATTATCGCATACTGAGACATACTGGACATAAAATGTTGTGGCTTCCAAGGTGGTTTGATTTTAATTGAAAGGACAAAATGGCTCTTCTTAATGTTTGTGTTGTGGCTCCTGACCTAACCTGGCTTTTAATGCAGGGTGCCAGTCGGATTTCTCGCTCATCCATGTGTGTTTTTGTTGTGTGCCGTCACAGACTGTCCGGGGCTGCACTTACCCACTTCCAAGTTCCGCCTTTTGCGTTCCGTCAACATTACGTTATAAATTAAATATTTATAAAATCGATTTTTGACATTTGTGAATCGATTCAGAATCGTTCACGTCCGCATCGCGATGCATCTAAGAATCGATTTTTTCCCGCACCCCTATCATCTACGGTACATAATACCATTAAAAGATTCAGAGAATCTGGAGAAATCTCTGTATGTAAGGGACGAGGCCAAAAACCAGTATTTGCTGGCCATGATCTTTGGGCCCTCAGGCAGCACTGCATTCAAAACAGATTCTGTAGTGGAAATCACTGCATGGGCTCAGAAACACTTCTGAAAACCACTGTCTGTGAAAACAGACAATACAAGTACAAATACAAGTGAAAACTCTAAAATGCAAAGAAGAATCCATGTATAAACAAGATCCAAGAATGCTGCCACCTTCTGTGACTCCGAGGTCCTTTAAAATGGACTGTGAGGAAGTGGAAAAGTGTCCTGTGGTCTGACGAATCAACATTTGAAATTTTTTTGGGGAAATTATGGACACTGTGTCCTCTGGGGAAAAGACCACTCAGCTTGTAATCAGTGCACAGTTTAAAAGCCAGTATTCATGATGGTATAGGGGTGCATTAGTGCACATGGCATGGGTGACTGGCACATCTGTGAAGGCACCATTAATGCTGAACAATACCTACATGTTTTAGCAACATATGCTGCCGTCCAGATGACGTCTTTTTCAGGAAAGGCCTTGCTTATTTCCACATATGCATAACCACATTACACACCACTGTATTAATAGAGTCCGGGTGCTAAACTGGTCTGCCTGCAGTCCAAACCTGTCACCACTGAAAACATTTGGCGCATTATGAAATGAAAATTATGATAAATGAGCCCCTGAAATGTTGAGCATCTGAAATCCTATATCAAGTAATGATGTGAAAAAACAGTGTCTCAACAGGTAAACAGGAGAAAAGGATACATCTGAAAAACAAGTGGCTCTCACCCCAACATAGTTGTGACTAGTAAGTTATAGCAATTGTTAAACAAGCAACATCGTACACGTATCAAACAGGAGACACAGCTAAACAGTACTAAATCAAATCACTAATACAAACATCAAGTCTAGTTAATACTGGTGTAACTCCATCAGCTCAAATCACAAGGCAAACAACAAACAGTAAAAGAGCAGCATAACCACAGCCCCTCCCAGAGACCACCATGGACCACATGGTGAAACACCGTGAGTCAAACTGCATCTCATGGCTGTCGCTTTGAATCTTCATGCAGCAACCAATCACACCATGCGTTGGAACCAGCTGACACCAGTATCTCTACACAGATAAGAGGTCGGCAACCCAAATGTTAAGAAGAGCCATTTTGTCCTTTCAACAAAAATCGAACCACCTTGGGAGCCACAACATGTTATGTCCATTTCACCATCTTGGCTGTAAAAATGTCTCATTATGTGCTAATGTACTAGTATAGACTAAAAAATACAATATAAACAGAAGCACAGCCTTACTTTGCTCTGCTTGAAGCTTTAGCTCAGCTATAGCTGCTTTTCTCACATCTCCGACAGGAAACTTTTCCACAAAAGTAGAATTGTTTCTTGTAGAATGTTACTCAACATTCGACTTTTTGTGAGGCTGAAGTCGCTTCTCATTCACCAGCGTCTTCTTCAAATTTTCCCGTTCCACCTTAAATGGTGTCTGAGGCGCCAGAATGTAACTGCTGTTCCAAGTATCGAGAGGTGTTAGTGGACCTCTACAATCTCGGCCTGAGGCCTGTGCTGCTATTCCCGGCCAGGCTTATCATCACGACTAAGGACGGGGGTAAGAAGAGACTTGCTTCGGTTGAGGAGGCTAAAAGCTACCTTATGAATATCCATGGTAATGGTGTGTAACGCTATCGAGAGCATAAAAGTTCATGCTGGTTAAGTGCTGCTAGCTAGCTTTTTGCTAGCAAAGTTTGCTTTGGCCGCTTAGCCGTCGCAGTTGGTAGCATTGGCTAACATAGTTAGCTTAGTTCACTGAGCACGTAGTATTGGTCTGGACTGATGACTGTTTGACAGTTGTCGATTGTTCTCTAGTTCTCTGTTACTGCATTTTCTTTTTTGGATCGGAAAGACTCTTGGTATAAGTGACGGCTCTGGACTTCTCTGTTCAGGTGTTTTTTCCCCAAGGCGACTGCTTTACTGTTTGGTTTGCACCTCTATGTGGGGGTTTGTGGTTTTGGGGGTGAGAGAACTGCTTGAGTACTGTGACTGTTTCATTGTTAATCGTCAAAGCTTGTTCTTTTATTTGACTTATTTTATTTTTAATTTATCCCCCCCCCTCCTTTTTTTTTCTTCCTCCACTGCAAGGCTCGGATTATTACAGGATGATCATATCGGGAATTGGGACAACTTCTGAGCCTTTTGGGATGTATTAATTGGGAGGGTTTTTTTTTAAATTTTTTTATGGGGTTTACGATCAGAGTGGAACACAGATATACTGTATATACTGTTACGCAGTAATGTTAGATCTTATGCTTCCTCCGTTAATCCCTTACATGCTTGGGTTTTTTTTTTTAATAATTATTTTGTGGTTTTGTCCTGGTGTCCATGGGTGGGGTTCTTCTTTATGTATGACGGGAACCGAGACTCCGGAAGTTAGGCTAATAGCCGTTAAGATTGGAGTTGGAATACTCTGATGGGATTGCGTATAGGGATGGTTGGAAGCGCAGCCCTGGGGATTATGGAGTGGTATTGGTGTCGTGGTGTGTTTTTTGGTTTTTTTTGCCCCTTTTCCCCTATTTTCTTCCGCTCCTCTTTTTTATTCTTACCTACCTTTACTTAGGCAACCCAATCAACAATATTTTTTGAATGGCCAGCAGTGACATGACTTGCGGTGGTAGGGGAGTGCGTTTAATTTCCTGGAATACTAAAGGGATGAATAACCCCATCAAAATCAGTAAGGTACTAACACAGTTACAACATCTTCGAGGTGATATCATATTTTTGCAAGAAACACACCTTCGAGCCACAGAAATCTCTCGTATTAAGAGGACTTGGATGGGACATTTATTTCATTCGAAATTTTCTGTCAGAGCCAGGGGGGTTGCTATCGCCATTCATAAAAAACATCATGTTTGAACCAACAAATTCCATTCTAGACTCTAACGCGCGTTACGTCATAGTTTCAGGCTTACTTTATAATGTGCCAGTGATCCTGGCCTGTCTGTACGCCCCCACTTGGGATGACGAGGAATTTTTTAATAAGTCTTTCTCTAATCTTCCAAATGTGGATAGTCATTTCATAATCATAGGTGGTGACTTTAACCTCGTCCAGGATGCGAGTCTTGATAGGTCATCGTTTAAGCGGGCCACCCTGTTTAAATCGGCCAGTGCTAAAAATCCGCAGGACAAAGCTTTCTCTTTTTTCTCTCATGTACACCACTCTTTCTCAAGGATCGATTTTTTTCTGCTAGATAACAGACTACTCCATCATGTTAACTCATGTGATTATCACACCATTGTCATTTCGGACCACGCCCCTACAACAGTTGATATTAATTTTCCTTCTGCCCCAACCTTTGCCAAACAATGGAGATTCAGTTCATATATGTTATCCAACAGTGAGTTCAAGAACTTTATTGACGCACAGATTAGCTTCTATTTTGCAGTTAACAATACCCCCGAGGTTGGTAGTGACACTTTATGGGAGGCCTTTAAGGCTTTTATCCGTGGGCAGGTGATTTCCTATTCCTCTCAGGTGAGACGGGCGGAGAGAGCTAGGTCCTTAGGGATAACAGACGAACTTTTCAAACTTGACACAGTGTATGCCTCCACACCTTCCCCCGCTCTTTACAAGAAACGCCTTCAGTTGCACTCAGAATATGACCTTTTGACAACACACAAAATAGTGAGACAACTGCGACAATCTAAACAACTGTTCTTCGAACAGGGAGATAAAGCGGGGAAGTTGCTGGCCCACCAGGCCCGTGAGGCCTACGCCTCCAGATTGATTTCTAAGATTAAATTACCCTCGGGTGATACAACCTCAGATCCAGCTGAAATTAACAGAGTCTTTTTTGATTATTATTCCAATCTTTACAAGTCAGAACGGCCTCTCAACCCCTCAGAGTTACACTGCTATCTTGACGCACTAAATTACCCCAAAGTTAATGAGTCTATGGCTGTGGACATGGGCAGGCCCATTTCCACCCTGGAGGTACAAGAGGCAATAGGGTCACTCCAAAATGGAAAAGCCCCTGGGCCTGATGGCTTCACAGTGGAATTTTACAAAGCTTTACACAGCTTTACACAGCTTCTCCCAATCTTGACAAGGTTATACAATGACTCATTTGATAAAGGCAGACTTCCACTAACCTTATCTGCAGCGACTATTTCTTTGTTACTTAAAAAGGATAAAGACCCTACCCTTTGCAGTAGTTATAGACCAATATCGCTCTTAAACGTAGATTTAAAAATTCTGGCCAAAGTTCTGTCTCGTCGTCTTCAACAGATTATGCCAGACCTTATTGCTCCCGACGAAACAGGTTTTATACAGGGCAGACATTCATTCTTTAACACCAGGAGATTACTTAATATTCTTTATTCCCCTTCTTCTAACTGTCCTGAAATTGTAGTGTCCCTTGATGCCGAAAAAGCCTTTGATAGGGTGGAGTGGGGTTATCTGTTCTTCATTTTAGACAAATTTGGTTTTGACTCTAACTTTATTCGCTGGATCCGTCTCTTATACACCACCCCAACCGCTTCCATCTATACTAACAGTATGCAGTCACCACCTTTTCCTTTGTACCACGGGACACGCCAGGGATGCCCGCTGTCTCCCTTGCTTTTTCGATTTGGCAATAGAGCCTTTAGTAATTTGGCTTCGTAGCCAGGAAAGATTTGAGGGCATTACACGTTACAATGTAGTCCATAAACTTTCCCTCTACGCAGATGATCTTCTTCTTTACATTTCTAACCCCACATCATCCCTTCCACCAATACTGGAAATTTTGGACCAGTTTGGCCAACTCTCTGGTTATAAATTGAATTTGCAAAAAAGTGAGCTATTTTTTGTTAACTCTTTAGCAAAGTCTCTTCCGCATTCGATCTTTCCTTTTAATATAGCGTCAGGGGGATTTAAGTATTTGGGAGTATTCTTTACCAACTCATTTAATGACCTTTTCTCCAAAAATTTTCAGCCTCTGCTGGACAAATTTAAATTAGACATAACCAGGTGGGCCTCCCTTCCATTGTCCCTTACGGGCCGTGTCAGCTTGATTAAAATGATCACACTACCTAGGTTCTTATATACTTTTCAACATATCCCAGTGGTCATTAGTAAATCTTTTTTTGTTAACCTTGATCACCTGCTGAATATATTTCTATGGCACAACAAACCCGCGCGTCTCAAGAGGTCAGTTCTTCAGCTCTCAAAGTCTGAAGGAGGCTTGGCGCTCCCTAACTTTTGTCACTACTATTGGGCTTGTAACATTCATTAATTGCTTTACTGGGCCTATTGGAGAGCACTAAATGGCCTTTCACCTTGGGCTCATATTGAGATCTCGTCCTCTCGTAGCTCTCTATTTGCTATACTCTGCTCCCAGCTCCCCATATCTGCTAGTAAAGCTTCTACTAATCCAGTTGTTAACAGTACTATTAAAATTTGGCTCCAATTTAGGAAACATTTCAGTTTTCATAGGGCCTCAATCCATATGCCCATCCTAAAAAACCACTTGTTTCCTCCATCCTGCTCTCACCCGGCTTTCCGCTTCTGGTCAAGTATCAACTTATCAACTAAATTCAACTTACCCAATAGTCACCTCTTCCGATTTTTTCAGGCCCGACATTTTGTTCAAAAGCTATTCCCCCACTTCCCCAACCGCCCCCCTGAAACCTATATCGACCAATTTCTTACTCTTGATCACTCCCAGAAGCGACTCATATCTGTTATTTATAATTTAATTAAAACTGTACAGGTAGCACCTACTGAAACTCTTAAAAAATCCTGGGAGGAGAATTTGGGAATTACTATTTCAGACGACCACTGAGCTCGCATCGTGGACCGGGTACATTCCTCATCCATATGTGCCAGACATGGCCTACTGCAATGTAAGGTGCTTCACAAAGCCCACTTTACTAATGCTAGGCTGGCAAAGATATTTCCAGATCGAAGTGATGCTTGTGAGAGATGTAAACAGTCGCCAGCTGACCATGTACATATGTTCTGGACGTGCCCCCAACTTACAAGCTTTTGGTCTAATATATTTGACACTCTCAATCAAGTCCTCAACTGTAATTTAGGCCCTAATCCCTTAACAGCCCTATTTGGCATCACCCCCGATCTGTGCCTGCCTGCAACCTCACAATGTG